>NW_009722123.1:4681-6750 GCF_000703405.1 Apaloderma vittatum | reverse complement strand
CCGCCCCTCGTGTGGGTTCTGTCACATTAACTCATCCTTGTAGCCATGGCAACGCAAGAGAACAACGCTCTGCCCGCAGGTCCCAATCCGGCACCCGTGGACCCCCCAGCACCGCTGAGCCTGGCCCCGGCAAGCAAACCACCCCTGAATTCTGTCCATCAGGAACACCTCTGCTAGTGGACTGCTGCCTGAGATGTCTTGAGGAAAAGTCCCAGAAATAAAGCAAAAAAAATGGGGAAAACAAAAAAAAGGCGAATGTCTTCAGCTGAGTAGCGAGACTTGGGGTGAGCACCAAATCACTTCGCTATCTGCAAAGAGTGGGCACCAATGCCACGCTTGTGGCACATGAGCATCCAACACCAGCAAAATCCCCCTCCTTGGGCAGGAACCCATGGCTCTCCAGCAGCACCGTCCCCTCCGGAGGAGATTTCACGGAGCTGCAGATGAGGCTCTCGGGGGACCTGGCGGCAGAGGAGGGAGAATGATGTGACAGGAGGCAACCGCTTAAAATGAGAAAGGCAACACTAGTGGCAGCAAGAGCGTGGGAAGGGGGGAGGGAGCAGAAGGGAAGCACGAAATCCATCAAACCCGTATTTGTCTCATTAAAAGTATTTTTAATTTATAATGTCCTGGAATGTAGTTGTCACCCAGCTGTGCAGCCATCACTGTGTTGCCTCTCACTTTTTTTTTTTCTCCAGCTCCTCTCTCCCACCTCGCTGGGACTGCCATCAATTTCTTCCCATCAGCAGCAGTTACAGTAAATGGATTCATTTGTGGGCAATGGGAGCTGAGAGACAAAGGTGACAATATAATTAAGGTTTTTAATTCTATGCCTGAACAGTTAAGTCCAGAACTCATGATAATTAGCTGGCTGCAATGAAAGATCTTTAGTCGTTATTTTCCCTTTGTTTCATATAATTGTTCACTTCGGCCGGCCACGTTTGCTGCTGAATCTGAGTCCTTGCTCGATGATGCTCGGCTTTTGTAGAAGAATACCAGCAGGGCAGGGCCGTGGGGACCGTAAGCGGGACGTGGGAGGGAGCACTGCCGGGGGTGAGCGGGTGGAGAAAGAGAGGAGAAGGGAGGAGGGAAGGATCCCGATGTCCCAGTGCCCGCAAGGAACAAAGCAGCAGCTCTTCTCCGCAGCCTGGACCTGCCCACGCCTGGCAGGTGGCCCTCGCCTGCTGCCGATACTCGAGGAGGAATGGTTATCAGAAAGCCTCAGAAATGCATCCTCACGGGGTTTTTTTTCCCTTTAAAATAAGAACAGAACTGGTAAGTGCCTGGTTAGCCTGGTAACTGTCTCATCCCATAACTGACATTATCATCTGCAGCTGAGTCACCACACAGGGTGAACAGGACAGCCCACCAGCGGTAACGCTGCCAGAAGGCTGTCTTTCAAAGCAGGGAGGCAAAAAGCAGCAAGAGAACACCTCTATTAGGTGAAAGAAGGAGGAAATACCAAAATACTGGGTTTTAATACTGGGTAATGAGGACCGCTCCTCCTTGCTTGAGGAGTCGAGGACCGCTCCTCCTCACTCGTTACAGCGCCGAGTCGCAGCACTGCCAGCAGAAACCTTCATGCCTGTCTTTGACGTTTCAGAACCAGAGCACTGGAGCTGCCACCACACAACGACTCGACCTTCGTCTGGTATAAATCAGCCCATGGCCCTGTCCTCCCGAAAGTGCGGAGGTGTTCTTAGGCACCGACACATTTAATCTTGGATTTCTGTGCGCGGGAGTTGCATCTGCGTTTCACCTCACCCTTTCCCCTCCTAGCTTAGCCCCAGGCACCTGCCATCCAGCGAGACCTCCAGGGAAGGGTCCTGCAGGCTTTGGAGTTTTAGGTCTATTGCCTCAGCAAGAACGAGTGAACATATCCTATCCTTTTTAGGGGGTTTCACTTTTCTGTGATCATAAGATCTAAAGAGCCATAAATTCAGTGAGTGTAATCAGGACACCCTTCTGTTGAACCTGCATTTATTCATAACTCTGTGGAGGACTACGCTTGAGGGAAAGTGGGCATGTCTTTGGCACAGAGGCAGCCACAAAAAGAAGGGATCAGCAGG
>NW_009722123.1:0-4658 GCF_000703405.1 Apaloderma vittatum | reverse complement strand
GGAATAAAACAGCAGCAGCCCTGTGGAAAATGAATCACTCCATGTACCGCAGAAGCAGTTACAAGTAGTACTGGGGGAATGTTATGCAACACTAACTTTGACTTATCACATAACTTAGCACATAACACCAATAAGACCCTGCAGAGAGACTATTTTGGCAAGTAATTTGCCCTCCCTGACCTGCCTGTAATCCGTGATAGCACTCTCATTGCTTCAACGCTGAGTGGACTAGAAAAGAGACAGAAAAAAATGCCTTTTGAAAAAAAGAAAGAAAAAGGAGAAGTCAGTCCTGCAAAGGAAAATCAAACACTGACAAGTCGCGTAACGAGTGAGTAGAAATGTTTCTGTCTGCCTGCTCCTTTGTTATCTACAGGTATGGCATTCCCCACTGACCCCCCCATGCACTAATCTCTTTGCTTTAAGATAAAATTTCAGTCTGGACAGAAGAGCTCTATTTTGGTGACCTCCTTGTCTTAGGGCTGTGCAAAGGTTCTTCTGAAGCTCAGAAATCGTGCTAGTGGCACCTCGTATGGGTCGGACCAGATCTGGCAAGCAAGAGAGGAGGTGGCACTCGGGGACCTGATCATAGAATGATGGAATCGCTAAGGTTGGAAAAGACCTCTAAGATCATCAAGTTCAACCATTAACCCAGCACCACCCTAACCACTAAACGATGTCCCTAAGTGCCACCTCTACATGTATTTTGAACACCTCCAGGGATGGTGACTCAGCCACTGCCCTGGGCAGCCTGTGCCAGGGCTTCACCAATCTTCCAGTAAAGACATTTTTCCTCATGTCCAACCTAAACCTCCCCTGGTACAACTCGAGGCTGTTTCCTCGTGTCCTACTGCTTGTTCCTTGGGAGAAGAGACTGACACTCACATCACTACAACCTCCTGTCAGGGGACTGTAGAGAGATGTCACACAGAGCTCTATCATTTCCTCAGCCAGTTCAGCGTCAGGGTGATGATGGATAAAGTGACCTACCTATGAATAAGTGTCATCTTCCAGGAGAGACACTTAAATCTGGGTGACTAGCCACTAATTACCACCAGCACCAACGCCTGTGCCAGCAACTGATCTGTAGCTGTGTCTGCGACCTGGGCTTTGAAGGAGCAGGGGAAACCTGAGGAACTCTAGCTTTCCACACAGAAATAACTCTTAAAAGCTGCACGCACCAGTCCTGACATGCCAAAAATGCAGTTCTAGTTGTCAACTCCCTTCTCCCACCTCCCCAGTAGCATTTTTAGGAAAGCCAGCGTCTCCTTGGGAAGTGCTAAGAGGAATTTGTTTGGATTCAGACGCTCAGCTCTGCTCTTGTTAAAGATCTCACTTCAAACAGGTACAATTCACTCTCTTAAGGGAAGAGCAATGTGAGAGGAATTGCAGAAGACTTTCCCCACTGCACCAAGACCAGCTGCACCACCTAAACCCATGGCACACAGCTCAGGCTCGCAGCGTGCCTGCCCGACTGCTGAGAGGGGTTTTGTTCCCATATAGAATAGAGTCATAGAATCATAGAATCACAGAACAGCTTTAGTTGGAACAGACCTTCAAGATCACCACGTTCAGCCTTTGTCCCAGCCCTATCAACACCACTAACCCATGTCCCTCAGCACAACATCCACCTGTCTTAAACTTCTCCAGGGATGGTGACCCAACCTCCTCTCTGGGCAGCCTGTTCCAAAGGCTGACAGCCCTTTCAGTATAGAAATTCTTCCTCATATCCAACCTGAACCTCCACTGGCACAACTTCAGGCCATTTCCCCTTGTCCTGTCACTCGCCCCTAGGGAGAACAGGCACTGGCTCTGCAGAGGCGAGGTCTCTGATGTTGTGTGGGCCAGCAATTGTCCATAGTTTGGACATCTATCAAGCAGTGCAGAAAGCACTCTGCACGCTCTCTTTTGAGGGAATTCCTTTAGTTTTGTTGCTGTCACTCTGCTGCTCTCCTTCCCCACTGGTCAGCTCTGGGCTCTGCCATGCACCCCGACTGTAGGGATGAGAGAAATTCCCAGCCCATTATTTGGAAAACCTGATTCTCAACAGATGCAGGCTTGCCCTCTCCCTGAAGTTTACACCCCAGATCCTTAAGCCTTTGCTTTTCGCATCTCCTGGGCATGTTCCTGAAACCTGTGGCGGGAGCTCCTGTGCATGTTCCTGTGCCCTTGAGTCCATTAACTGCGGCAAAGTGATTAATTATTCTAGCTTCTTTATGGCATCACTGTTAACTTACTGCACATTCGTACTTCCAGTCGTATAAATGATAGTCTTAAAATAAGGAGGACATGTGTTATTGAACTATTTATAATCTGAGCTGTCCGGAACAGAAAAAGATCCAAAAGAAAGCAACAAAAGTTAATGATTCAGAGATAAAATAGTATGTTTTAATCTACAGGGTGTGTGACAAATCTGAGAAATTAGAATCTAAAAGGGTACATGGCCAAGGCGAGAACCTCAGGACGTGTCTTCTGCAGCTGTGAAATTAGCACGGACTTGGAGGGGCCATTGCCTTGGCTGAAAGACAGTGTGGAAATGCAGAGGCTCATTGTGCCCATGGCGTTTGTCCTCACAGCAGCTTTATGGCAGGTCGAGGGGCAGCTGAGGCTGAAAACTGTACCCACTCCCTGGCCGAGAAGAAGGCTGCCAACACAGAGGTCCTCCCTCACTGTCAGGTTAACCTGGGGGTCTTACACCCATTCTGTCACCATCTGTCTACACTGAGCTGTCACCTGGGACAACAATGAAAATTCTACACCTGGAAGAGTTATGCTCTGTGCACATCTCCCTCCAGTGTGATGTTTCTGAACATTTGTGGTACAGATGAGGACCTGGACCTGGTGGGCTGGTTCCTGGAGGTCCTCCTGGAGACCCCCAGTGCCATCTTGTAGTGCACAGATGCATGAATACTTGCCTTAAACATTTCTTGGCATTTTACAAACCCCCAGCTTGGTCAAAAACAAGACCAGTTTCTGGCCCTGTGTGGCAAACCAGTAGGTGCCAAATGAAATGTGGTAGAGGGAAGTGGGAAACAGCTGCCTCAAACAGCCATGGCCTGAATATGCATGAGATCAGGAATTTTATGAAGGCAGGATGGCCTTGCCTTGTAGCCTGTACCCCATGGAGACAGGGCAGTTGTACGTGGCTGTAACCAACAACGTGTCGTTTCCCTCCCGCACATACTGTACTGCCTCATATAGAAAAAGTGGGTATAAATTGAGGTGGGATGAAGCAAAAAGCTGGGCAGAAGACACAAGAGAGAAGAAGAGAAGCAGCAGCGTGTAGACAGAGATGATGACATCGAGAAGAAAAGTGCAAGAGAAGAAGAAAAGATCCTTGAACTCTTGTTGGTGGGACCAACACAGGAACCCAGATTGGTGATCGCTGTCTCTCTTTCCTCCCTTCTCTCCCCTTCTCTCTTTCCTCTCTCTCTCTCTTTCCCCTTTCTCACTACGTAGTGCAAGGCCTCTCATACTGCTTGCTTACTTTATGCTTAAGCTCATTTCTCGTAGTTAAGTACAATACTGCCTGTTAGAAGTTGTTACTGTGCTATCTCCTTGCTGTCACTAAGTAACCCGCAGCTTGCTGCAGTTTGTTGTGTACCTGGTCTTTTCCTGGTTATCGTTCAGTCACAGTACATATTGCCTGCCCTAATGGGTCTTGGAACTAAACCCGATCTATACGCTCTGAGAAATTAATAAATGATTGTGTAGAGATCTTCGGACTTGTCTCACTGTTGTCCGCTCCATTGGGGAACTATGAATCTAAGTCACTTGTCACCCCCTCCTGGGTGGGATATGACTCCTCTCCTGACCCACAACCACATCTGCAACTCCCCACAAGTCACCCAGACCAGGACACTTGCTGCCATGTCGGCAGGTAGGTGTAGCATGACACTTCTGCATGGAGATGTCAGGACTGGAGGCTATAGCTGAGATCATCCCCCTCTGCCACCACCTCGTCCTCTCCCTGATCCCATCTGCACCCAAGGCATGCTCTGACTGCTCAAATGCTCACTGCCCACCCCCAGGCTTTGTGCAAGGGGACCCGCAGTGACACGGCACGACACCCAGGATGTACTCTGGCCAGCACAGAAGCTGGCTCAGAGTTTTTCACCCTGTGATTCATTCAGCCTTATCTGGGTTATTTCTCTCTAGGAATGTGAGTGAGGACCAAAAAAAAATTTGGTTTAGGGACATGAGCAGCTCTGAAGTGATATGCAAAAAGCAAGATACTCGGGTTTTTTTTCCGTGATGCCTTTATAATGGAATTAAAAACGTTGATTCCACTAGAATCATTGAATCATTAATGTTGGAGAAGACCTCTAAGATCATCAAGTTCAACTGTCAACCAAGCCCTATCACCACCACTAAACTGAAGTGCCACATCTACATGTTTTTTGAACACCGGCGTTGCCCCCCCCACTGCCCGGGGCAGCCTGTGCCAATGCTTCACCACCCTTTCAGTAAAGAAAGACTTCATAATATCCAATCTAAACCTCCCCTTGAGCAACTTGAACCCATTTCCTCTTGTCCCATCACTTGTTACCTGGGAGAAGAGCCCAAGGGGGACTCTTTATCCCCTCCTGCCAGGGAGCAGCAGAGAGCAAGAAGGTCTCCCCTCAGCCTGTTCTCCAGTGGAACAGCCCCAGCTCCCTCAG
>NW_009722122.1:22669-37756 GCF_000703405.1 Apaloderma vittatum | reverse complement strand
CTGGGTCCTGCACTTTGGCCACAACAACCTCGTGCAATGCTACACCTCGTGCAGCGCTACAGGCTTGGGGAGAAGTGGCTGGAGAACTTCCAGGCAGAGAGGAACCTGGGGCTGTAGGTGGGCAGTTGGCTGAACAGGAGCCAGCAGTGTGCCCAGGTGGCCAAGAAGGCCAACAGCATCCTGGGCTGGATCAGGAATGGTGCTGTCAGCAGGAGCAGGGAGGTGATCATGCCCCTCTACTCAGCACTGGTGAGGGCTCACCTTGAGTACTGTGTCCAGTTTCAGGTCCCTCACTACAAGAGGGACATTGAGGTGCTGGAGAAGGTACAAAGGCGGCTGCCAAGCTGGGAGAGGGCTTAGAACATAAGTCCTATGAGGAATGGCTGGGGGATCAGGGGCTCTTTATCCTGAAGAAGAAGAAATTGAGGGGAGACCTCATCGCTCTCTACAACTACCTAAAGGGGGGCTGCAGAGAGGTGGGGGTTGGTCTGTTCTCCCTTGTGGAGAATGATAGGACAAGGGGAAATGTGTTTAATTGCACCAGGGGAGGTTCAGGTTAGATATTAGGAAGAATTTCTATACTGAAAGGTTTGTCAGCCATTGGAACAGCCTGCCCAGGGAGGTGGTTGAGTCACTGTCCCTGGAGCTGTTTAAGAGACGGGTGGATGTTACTTTGGGGGTAATCGTTTAGTAGGTTGACAGGGCAAGGACAAAGGCTGGATTCAACGTTCTTCTAGATCTCTTCCAGCTGATATGAGTCTATGATTCTATATTTCATAGAAATATTTTAATTCCTACTCAGTGTCCCATGCTTCTTCTACGAAAAATTAGGAGAGAAGCAAGTCATATGTAATAGCTTTTTCTTTGTCAAGAAATAAAGTAAAGACAATAAGTTGCAAAGCTTTTTTCTCATGGTAGGCATTTTTTTTATCAACGCTTTGAATTCTTGTTTCTGACATATCATCATTTGTCTTCAATTTTAGGAACTTCACCTGTATTTGAGTCCTGGAGAAAATGGGCAGAATCTTTCCCATCACTCAAGACGAAAGGCTGTAAAATATCCATGGATGCAAGTATATGGTTTTAGAGATATTAAATTTGATCAAACTTAAAGTATTTAACCTTTAGTCTTTCCCTTATCTAAAAACATTAAAATATTTGCAAAACCTGAGTTCTTGTGAGTATTACCACTTTAACTTACCTATTAGGGGCCTACAGGAAAGATGGAGAAGGGCTTTTATGGGACCCTGTAATGATACGACAAGAGGCAACAGCCTGAAACTGCAAGAGAGTAGGTTTAGATTAGATATAAGGAAGAAATTCTTCATCATGAGAGTGGTGAAGCACTGGAACAGGTTGCTATAGCAGACAGATGCTGAATGTTTGCCTTAAACATTTCTTGGCATTTTACAAACTCCCAACTTGGTCAAAAACAAGACCAGTCCTGTGTGGCAACCTGATAAATGGCAATGGAATGTGGTAGAGGCAGGAAAGAGATGCCTCAAACAGCCTTGATATAGTCACATGCAATGGAAGGAATTCTGCAAAGGCAGGATGGCCTTGCCTCATAGCATATATCCAATAGAGATAGGGCAATTGTATATGGTTGTAAATAATGAAATGTCCTACTTCCTTATCAGACGTACTATACATCCGCGTACAGAAAAAGTGTGTATGAATTGAGATGAGAAAAAGTAAAAAGTTAGAGAAGAGATATAGAGAGAAGACACGAGACAGAAGAAAACAGAAGAGAAGCATGTAGACTGAAACAAAGACACCTAGAAGAAAAATGCAGGAGGAGAAGAAGAAAAGGCAACAACATCCTTGAACCCTCGTTGGCAGGACCAAGTGAGGAACCTGGACTGGTGATCTCTCTCTCTCTCTCTCTCTCTCTCTCTCAATTTATTCCCCTTTCTCCTTTCTCACTAAGTAATGCAAGGCTTATCACACTGCGTGGTGAGTTTATATTTAGTTTCTGTCTTCTAATCATTCAGTATAATGATGCCTGTTAGAAGTTGTTATATGTCCTTTTTCCTTGTTATCATTAAGAAACATGCAGCTTGCTGTAGTTGTTGTATACCTAGTCTTTTCCTGGCTATCATTAAGTTGCACTATATTGTCTGCCCTTGATGTGTCATTTAACTAAAACAAATTATTGTGAGTCCGATCTATATATTGTGACAAATTAATAAATATTGGTGTATGGACCTTGAGACTTGTCTCACCGTTGTCTGCTCCATCAGGTAATTATGAAACTAAGTCACTTGTCCCTCCCTCTCCTGGGCAGGACGTGACAGTTGCCCGGAGGTTGTAGGTGTCCTGTCCCTGGAAGTGTTCAAGGCCAGGCTGAATGGGGCTTTGAGCAACCTAGTCTATTGGGACAGAGGTCTTCCTGCCCACAGCAGGGGGGTTGGAACTAGACGGTCTTCAAGGTCCCTTCTGACCTTAACCATTCTATGATTCTGTGATTTTTAGACAGAAAAATGAATGAAAGGTCATGAGTGACCTTCAGGGACCAGTACCACAGATAATGAAAGCCACAGCAAGGACTGTCAGCCATTCTGACTCTCATGCTGGTGCAAGTTGGTGGTTGAGGGGTTTACATCCTATCTGAAGAAGTAAAAGCTGGATACAGATATTGGAAGATCCCAGGCCCTAGGTATTTATCTTCCTTCCTAGCTGAGATTCCATGTGTTTAAGTTCCCTGAGTTTCTAAATGAACATCAGATGCCTGAGTGCTTTCAAAAATTTTGATATTACATGCTTTTGAGAACTTCACTTTGTATTTGGTTCTGTAACAAATTTGGTTCTGTAGAAAAGCTAACATGCATATAAATGTAGCTAGGGTTGGACGGGGAATGCAATGATTTGCTATGGCACCTAGTGTTGAAAGAACAGAGCCACCGTTCTCAGAGGAAGAACTGTGATATTTTCATACTTAATTTCATTCAGAATTGCAGTGAAAACTAATTTTATTCAAATTATTTCGCAAATGGAACAGAATTATATTTTGAGTGTGCAAATATGAAAAAATCCACCAAAAAAGATACCACAGCTGGAATTTTCTGGCTGAAAGACTCTAGCAATACAAGCATTTTCTTATGCACGAGTAGCTCTATGCAAGTCATACCCAAAGTAGGTGATAAAAAGTGTTCCAAGATAACAACTTGGACTTCAGTCCTGGATTCAAGACTGGGTTACTCTACACATTTCCTGCGTGGCTGCAGGCAGCCCAGGTTACTCTCTGTGTCTAAATTTCCCATCTCTAACAGAAGGATAATAGCACTTTTCTTTCTCACAGGGCATGTGCTGCAGGTAAGTGCATTAAATTTGCAGGGTCTCTGAGTATCAGAATATGGAGGAAGCAAATGTGCTTTAGAGCTTTACCGAGGAGGAAGTAATTAAGAATGTTTTGAGATCCGGAGCAGCGCCTAATCGCTTTACACTGTCTGTTCTTCTGTGTCTAGTATTACATTGGACATTGCTTTGGTAGTATTTTGGGCACTTCAAGGTGGACTTGTAAAAATGTTATGTGACTATTTTTAACTTCCACTTTTAGAGATTATACTTAATTATCCTGAATCCAGTGCAAAAAAAAAACACCGTAATGGAAAGTCAGAGATTGCAAAGTTATCACAGCAACTGCAAGTAGCTTTTATAAAGGTAATACATGTCTGTGTAACGTAAGTATGAATGATACATAACATAATATTTCTGTTTCTCACTACGTGGAATACTGTCAATGAATCAGACCTTATGATCTGCTGGTTGTCCAGGAGTGAGGATTGCTTATTGCGTCCTGCCCAGGCAACTCTGAGGGGAGTGGAAGGCAGGAAGGGAACAAAGGAGAGCAGGAAAGAATAGAGAAGCAAAAGCACAGAAGGTGATTCTCGAATTATTCAAAAGGAAGACAGGTTCTGTTATTTTTTAAAACTTGGCAGCTGATAGGAGCTGCTTAGAGATTTTGCTATTGGAGAGCCTTTCTGGAAGCAGAACAATAGGCGGAGTAGAGGTGGTACACTTGAAGGGATATGATCAATGAATGTTTCACAGGGTACTGAAATCTCTGATATACATAACCCTAAGTATGAGTGAACATAAACATATATATTTATGCACATAGGCACAATTTTTTTTAGAATCTATACAAATCAGATGCTCACATTGCATTTGCATTTAAACATACAACCCAACAATGTAATTCAACCTGTTGTTTGGATTCTTTTCCTACTGAAAACATGTCAATGCCAGTATTATTCTTCTCACATCATCAACATTGTAATCATTATCTACATTAGTTACTTTTGTTTGAATTCTCCTCTTCAAGCAAACTATTAACATGGTCCACCATTGTGAAGTATCTCTGACTACAAAATAAAATGATAAAGACAAAAATCTCTGGGAGACTGACTGGAGCAAATTTATAACTCATTTAAAGTCCCAAACCATCCATTTAATCCTTAACAATATTACTTTTGTCCATTTAACCCTTAAAGATATTAATTTTCTTCAATGTGTAAATCTTGTCCATGGTTAGAAAAGCTACAAATTTAAATAACCTTTAACAGTCTGAGAAATTAATAATTTGATAGGTCTATCAGGCAAAAAGTTGAATTGACATACTTCCCCACCTTCTCCTAGAAGAATTCACTGCAGGCTTTCTGCCAAAATTGCAACGAGAGTAGAAGGCAGCGCTAAATAAATAAATAAACCCCAAAGAACTCGAACAATACACATTTCTCAATTTGTGAAATACCACTATTGAAGTGGGTTCATATGTACAGTCCCTGCTGTCCTCTTGTTTCCTCCCTCTATAACATGCTCTGGAAATTAAAGAAGTATCAAAAAAGGGCCTTATTGAAATGAGTTATTTAATCTGATTCAGATTAAATCAGAGGAGTTGTTAGCACCTCTCAATCCAGACTTTTGTAAAGCTTAATGCTTATTTCAATATTAATGCAGATACGGACAATCATGCTAACTCTCTTTGACTGACAGTCCATGTAGGGGATATTGCAGTAGATGAAGGGAGCAAATCCTTCCCATTAGCTGACGTGAGGGATACTGAGGAAGCCTTCCCTTCTGGTCTGACCCTGGTGCTACTGGCTCAGACAGACACAGTCCTGACCATGGAGATTGGCACCCCGCCCTCACCAGCCGGGCTTGAGGAGTTCTTGTGGTGCAACAGGACTAAAACATTTCGGTCACCTGCCAAGGCTCTGTGCAGCGAGGGGCAGCCAGGATTTGTTCTGAACACAGAAGACAAAGTAGCCAATGCCTGCATGCAAGATATGTGGAAAAAGAGCTCTGCAGACAGATCTCTCCTTGAAACTTGCTTTTCTCTGCATCCTGCAGACAGAGAGGCTAGTGTGTGAGTGAGCACAATGGAGACAAGGATTTTTGATACTGAGCTGTAGGTGCATTACAGAAACCTGCTTTTCAGCCAGCAGTTGGAGGGAGAGGGAGAGAATTTCAGTTTGAGGAATCTGACATTCCGCAGGGCAAGCTGGAAGAACTGTCTGTTAGGCAATGGTGGTGGATGTACACTCCACTTTGCAGGGTGTGAAGTTTTCCATAGGCTTTGTAGGGCAGTAACAAACTAGCTTTTTGTTGCTAAGATAGGAGCTCTCAGCTCAGGAATTAACAAAAGCTAATTTATCACTGGGTCTGTGCGTTCCACCCAGCACAGCAATATGTTCTCCCTTTATAGATGCTCTCTGTCAACATGCAGTTCTTGTTTTTGTCCCTGTCTATCCCAGTTTATCTGGAATTTCCCACTGGAATTTTCCAATATTGCACAGTGAGAGAGTCTGTTGAATTTGACTTTCCTGTCTCTTGAACACTGTTTTCTGTGTTAATCAGAGTACAGCCTTCTCTCCTCTAGTAAACTACGGAAGATTTTTCACGTGGGTTTCTGACTGGAACAGCTGCTCAGAGCAGCAGCAACCAGATAAAATGGCATTTTCTGTTCCGAAAGCTTGTCCCAGTGCGTAGCATAAGCTGTTGCCCAATTCTTGCTTTGTCAGCACTGGCAGGTGGTACTTTAATTCATTCCTTAACTCTTCCTGTTACAGCCTTTCTTCTCACACGTTGAGTACCTGTGTGGTTTCAAGCCAGCATGCCTTGCTGCTAATGTGAATAATATTAATGTTAAGATTACTGTTAAGTGAGACACAGCAATTAATTATGCATTAGGGATGAACAATATGCACTTCTGGGGAAAAAAAAAAAAGGTGAGAGCAAGAGAAATGTTTGGTTATAATCAAATCTCTCTTCTAAAGGTCTTTTTTCCCTTCCTCCATCTGGTGGACTGCTGGATGCCCTCCTGCTCCCTGCTCCAGCCCTGCTCCCAAAGGAGAACAACGCTTAAATCAGACAACTGCAAATCCCTGCTCTTACACCAGCAGTCCTCATGGTCATCACTCTTACAAATATCACCATTCCTCTTTCTAAAATTCCTTTTAATTGCAAGAGTTAATCCAACTGATTATTGCTTCTTGAAGAGGACTACATAAAGCTTCCAGATAAATATAAAACTTGTTTAACATCTCATAAAAATGGCCTTAAGCCACGGAGGGAGGGTTCCTTCTCATGACAATATGTGTCTCTCATATGCTAATGCTTTCACCCAAAGGCATTTAGTAGCAGTCAGAAGGTGTCCATTGACCTTTGTGGTCTTTGAACATGAACCGGTGGGCTGGAGAATGACAGAGAAGGTGCTGTTCGTATACCTCTTTCTCCTGCACTATGATTAAAAGGAAAATAAACTTAAAACCTCTGAAAACTACTGCAAGATGATCTAATCTTTCTGTGATAAATATGTTATAAACTCAGTACTTTGGTTGTTAGTACAATCTGCCCCAACGTGAGTCTGAGGTGCAGTCCTTCAGGGGAAGACTGCTCCAGTGCGAGTTCCTCATGGTGTCACAAAAGTCCTGCCAGTCAACCTGCTCCAGCAGAGGCTTCCCACAGGGTCACATCCCCATTCAGGCATCCACCTACTCCAGTGTGGCGTCCTCTATGGGCACATCTACACACCGTCATCTCCATGGACTGCAGGGGCACAGTCTGCTTCACCACAATCTTCACCATGACCCAGGGCAGTCTTTGCTCTGGTGTCTGAAGCACATCCTCTCCACCTTCCTCACTGACCTTGGTGTCTTTACCTATTCTTATTCCTTACTCTTTCTTGCTGCCAGTTATTGTGGCGCTGTTATTTTTCTGCCATTTCTTCAATATGTTTTCACAGAGGCGTTCCTCTCCTACCATCACTGATGGGCTCAGCCTTGGCCAGTGGCGGGTCCCTCTTTGGATCTGGCTGGCATTGGCTCTGTCAGACTCAGAGGAAGCTTCTAGCAGCTTCTTGCAGAAGCCACCCCTACAGCCCCCGCCACTGAAATCCAGCCAGGCAAACCAAATACAAGTTGTTTTGTTGTCAGCTTACCGTAAACCTTAAAAAGAGTTTTAAAAAATGTCTCTGACTTATATAGAAGGGAATTCCAGGGAAAAAGTTCAGCTCATGGTCATTCATGTAAGGAAAGATTTACTCAGAGCCCATAAAACAATCTTTCTGCAAGAAATATCTCTGGTCCTGTCACGAGATCTGTGTGTAGGCACTTGGATATATAGGTCAGCTCACACAGGGTATTGCTCACATCATGTCTGGAGACTGGATTGCCAGCCTAAGAAATTTTGAAATATTTCACTTAGCTAAGAATAATAACAAAAAAAGAGAGAAGAACTGACTTTTTTGCAGGCTGGCAAGCAGAGCACATTCCCAGGTGCCCCAGGCTTGTATAGCCCCACTTTGAAGTTTGTAGTCTTTCCTGCTACTATTACCTGGGTCAGGTAGATTAACAAAATTCCTTTGCAGCTTCCAGTTGTTCTCACCAGAAACATATTCCCATTTTAAACTTTATTCATGTGGGTGAGCAGATGTCACAAAAAATATGCTGAGCTGGACAGAATAAAAATGCATTCTGTCTTAATTTTATGATTTTAACCTGATCAGAGGCAAGAAATAGATATTAGGGTTAAACAAAAGAAGTCTCTAGAGCTTCTTTCGCTCTTTCTCATGGCTGAAAACAGAGCTGTGATTAAAACCTTGCTAGAAGACTGGAAATAGCATGATGATTTCAGTCAGAGTATATGCATTGATCAAGCTTAAATAAAGACAGAACCAATGTACGGTGTTGCGTAATGTTAGCCAATGTTTGAAATAAAGTTTGAGAGTGAGTAATGAGAATGGGCTGACACTTTCTATGTGAACCTTTGAAGTTAAAGAAATGCAACACAGGGAGAGGAATCTTTATCAGAAACTGCTTGGTATAGTCCTAAAACTACTGGAAAGACATATTCTTTGTTAAGTCTCTTTTCAAAATTTTTTAAGAAAAATGGCCAGCAAAGGGCATTTTTGTATTGTATGAGCCCAGCATCTGAAATGAGTTAGGTGCTACAGGTTTTCAGAAGAAAATGCAGCATACTCTTTATGCTAGATCCTACTTAAAGTACAGTGATACGTATGAATCTTTCATCTTTCAAATATTGTGGGATCAAAGTATTCACTATTTTGGATATAAATCTGTGCTAAAATCAACTGATTATAGCTCTGACCATGGAAAAGAACCTGGTACAAATGACTTTGAACTTATGTCACTCCAGGTAGTCTGTGCACTTTTGAGTTAATTAGCATCTCTTTGAACTGAATTTCTTTCCTGTTTCATGGTCTGGAATAAATATCAGTTGCTAATAATCTATTTAAAACTCATTTTAGTGCTAGAATGTAACAGGCAGAGGGAGAGACATGAACAAAAGTGTGCTGGTGAGTGTAGTTGCTCTCCTTACCACTTTTAATACATATTTAAAAAATCACATCTAGCAGCCTGGTTCTCAATTATTCTTAATTGGCAATGCTTCCTCCTAAATCAAGCACTCACTGTATCATGAATTAATTAATAATACTAATGAAACCACAAGAAAATTCTGCAATGGGTCATTTTTATAATCAGTGCTTATTTGATCATATAAAAAAGACAGTTTGAAATTTTAGAGGGAGGGAGGAGGAGTTGCTTTCTTGTCTTTAAAGAGCAACTCCCATGAAAAATTCAGCCCAAGGTTATACAGCAAAAAATCTCTGGATAAAGTATTTGAAAATAAGGTGCTTAATAAGCTTCTGGACCCTGTGAAAATTTTGATCTTCGCCAGCCAATGAACAGAAATGCTACAATTCACAGATTTGTTTTTCTAAATCGAAGTAGTAGAATAATAGAAAAAAGTAATACAGAGAATCTGCACTGACCCCTCAGCACAAGTTTTTTCCCCCTGTTTTTCAGTCTGTCCTATTTCTCTAAGGAACACTAGCTCCAAAACCCTACCCCATTTCTCTGCTTTCCAGGTGGTTCAGGACTGCTGGGTCTATATGTGCCTCCTGCAGAGTAACGCTAGAGACATTTTCCATAGGTGGGGTAGTCTCCTGCACCACACAGGTTGTGAGCAAAGTTTTTGGAGCCCTCAGCCTTTTCTGATTGCTGTAGTCACTGCCAGCACTGCCAGCTTCATCTTTCAGATGGCCCTTGGTGTGGTCCCACAGAGCCTGGCTACCTTCCTGCCCATGCACGAGAAGGTATAGACAGCCTTTTTCTCAACGGACAGTCCCAACAGGTCCTCTTTGCACATTGTTTTGATTAAGTTTGCATCTGAATGTCCTTATTGGCATACCTGCTACAGGCACAATGTTTTGAAGGTTTACAGGTCTCTCTCCGCACTGAGTCCCTGTGAATATGTTTATGTGGATTCTAAAACCTAAGCATAAGGATACGCATTCAGTCATGGATGCAGAAAACAAAAGATCACAGTCAGAAAGGCATGGACTCTGTTTCTAAAAATTGTCTCTAGCAATCCTTTCCCCTTACCTGGCTGCTTCTTTTTACACTCACAAGAAAAAAACAAGGAAAAATCCAAAAGTGCTTTTAGTGAGAGTCAGTCAGTAAAAGAAATACACAAATGTCATTCACAAAAAGCTACAGGTCATTATTAACTCAAAGGTAGTAACACCTGAAATTAATTTTATTTTGAAAACTGTCGATGAACTAAAAACGGAAACTTACATTTGAAGCTAACAGTGATTTGATACTTCAGGAATGTATAGACTTTATGATAAAGGAAGAATTGACCTAGAAACTTTCCATTCAAACACAGAAACAAAACTATCTTTTTCAATGGAACAAGTAGATTTTGTTGGAAGTGAGAATTAATCTTTATCTCCCCCGAAAGGGCTGTTAGGGCATGGGACTGAAATTGGCACTAGCAGTTCATAACTATTGAATGTTACCTGGATACGGTCTTTTCTTTTGAGAGTTTGTCTCTAGCATGTCCCATTTAACAGCTTCCATTTCTAATTTCACTGTTCCTCAAGACTTCTCCAAAATAGCGTTCAGTGAATGAAACAAGACTTAACCTGCTGGAGTGAGCTGAAGTATATGACTTTGAGGAGCATGTGGTCCAGGATACTCTGGGATTGGAAGTATATTCACTGGACAAGCATTTAAGACAAGACTCATATTTCAGCTCCTC
Source organism: Apaloderma vittatum (assembly GCF_000703405.1). Taxonomy (NCBI): domain Eukaryota; kingdom Metazoa; phylum Chordata; class Aves; order Trogoniformes; family Trogonidae; genus Apaloderma; species Apaloderma vittatum. The sequence continues at coordinate 27,184 of NW_009722122.1, read as the reverse complement.
AGTATATTCAACATGTTTTTACCTAAGAAGAATATAAGCACTCAAATGAGGAGGCTTGCAGTGACTCTCTGATCAGTTCATGAGTCTGAGGAAAGACCAAAAGCAGATGAGTTTTCTCTGAGAAAACATTTACTGCTTGAACCTTATACTGCTGAGATCTTGCCTCCTATAAAAGACTGACAGCATTGCCCCAAGTTTTTCTACAGAGAATTAATCAGTGAGAAGGTAGCATATTCCATTTAGTCTTGTGTGTATGTGTGTAGTTCCTTAAAGATATGCAAAGTTGAATGAGGACTGAAGAGCCTATTTGCCCAGAACAAAAAGATTCTTCAGCTCTGTCAACAAAGTCAGGGGAGAGTAATTAAGCAGTCAGGGAAAGGAAAAATATCATGAAATATTTCAGTCTAGAGCTTTGTAAACAAGCTCTTAAATATGTGATTCATGTACCTTATTCATCTACAACTGTTAACACTATGCTGACACACTTCTGTAACACTAAATAAATTGGTAGTGCGTTTGGCATTTGTAAGTTTCCTTCCTTACACTGTCTCTACCATATCCCCTCAAAAGGCAACTTCTCAGATTCCCTGCCCAAATACTTAGCTTAATACATTTTACTGCCTGTCAGGAGATTTCACAAATTAAAATAATAAAAATAAGATATTTAAATAGATTTTAAACTAATTGAATTATTTAATAAACAGATGTCAAGTGGAAATGCATAATTTATTTTAAATGTGTGTAACAGAGCTTTAAGGCTACAGTGCTCTCAAGTCAGAAAGCTTTTCTTTCTTTTATCTTTTAAGTTACTGAGCTACTAATATCCAACCTAGTAGTAGAGTTGTAATAGCACACTCTTCTTTGAAGCCCTGTAAAGATGAATCTCAGCCTGCTAGATTATGCTATCTTGTCTTTCCATTCAACTGGTTAAACAGAAAGGGAACTAGTTGAATGTGAGCTAGCTGCAGAAGGTGCACACTTTCTTGGTACCAACATCAAATAATAAAAGTTTCAATGGATCGAAAGCATGAGGCTGTGTGTAAAAGGGAGAGATGCAGGCAGGTGAAATGCTTAATGCTTTTATGAGCTTAAAGGAAAGTTACAGCGGAGCCATTAAAAAAAAGAAAAGAAGGCGGCAAGTTTTTGAAACCTCTGTAGGGCCACTTTCTAGAGCTAGGGAGAAAACAGAAGAGATAAAAGTCACAGTGGAAACTGCAGTGTGGTCAGAACTGCTGAGACCCCGTGGGATACGTCATAGGGTTTGAACAGGGCCTACTTCTTGAATTTGCATATTTTTAAACAATGGGACAAGGGGAAACGGTTTTAAACTAAAAGACTGTAGATTTAGTCTAGATATAAGGCAGACCCTTTTTACAATGATGGTGGTGAAGCACTGAACAGGTTGCCTGGAGAAATTGTGGATGTCACATCTCTGGAAACATTCAAAGTCAGCTTGGAGGAGGCTCTGAGCCATCTGATCTAACTACAGATCTCACTGTTCACTGCAGAGAGATTGGGCTAGATGACCTGTAAAAGTCCCTTCCAACACAAAAACGTTCTATGATTCTGTGATTTTTGCATTATATATCAGTAAAGTATACTCTCTCTGCAGTTCAGGAAATGTGAGATGTGCTGAATTTCTCTGCGAGGTTCAGAGTGAAACAATGGGTGGCAATATTGTAATATGGGCTACAGTAAAAAAAAAAAGATGTTTCAGTGAGTAACAAAAAAAATGAATAAACAATGCACCAGAGAAATTTGAAGTGTTCAATGACCTTTTTCTTCTGTTGTAATAAACAGATTAATTATTATCAGATTTTTTTAATATTAATTAATGTTAATAGGGTGGGGTAAGAATCTAAGTGAGAAAAAAGGGAAAGATCATTAAAAATATAAAGCTAAATTATATTACTTGAGTTATTAGAGCCTGACGAAACTGACCTTAGAATGCTAAGAGAGACAGCTGAAGTAGTTCCTTAGGTATTAATGATTATCTTCAAGAATTCGTGGAAAAAAGAAAAAAATCAAACATAATGAGCATGCAATAGAGGGGAAACAAGGATTAGAGGGTACAGGCTAGCCTAAATTCATTACATGATCAGCCACTGGAATAAATCTTTGACTTGTGTATGCATAGAGCATAGTAACTGGGCAAATTACTGTCAATCTGAGAGGAAATACTAATAAAACAGAGTTTATACTATCATGAGCTAACATTCAATACTTTCCTAGATACAAGCCTGAAAATGAGAAAAAAAGTGGAAAGACAGAATTACAGAATGATGGAATATTAAGGGCTGGAAGGGACCTCTAGAGATCCTGTAGTCCAAGCCCCCTGCCAGAGCAGGATCCCACGTAGGAATGTGTCCAAGTGGGTTTTGAAAGTCTCCAGAGAAGGAGACTCCACAACCTCTCTGGGCAGCCTGTTTCATACATCAAAAAAGTTTGCATTACCTTAAGTGGATGTCAGCCCAAATGTACCTGGTAATTGGCTACTGTTGGAAGAAAGGTAAACGTTAGTGTAGTATAATTCAACTGAACCCCAGACAAACCATAGGTTTGAACCTTCTTGCTTTAGTAAGCTTCTCCGAAATGTCATTAGCCTTTTAGACTCCAAAATGTCAGGATTTCTTACAATAATCAGAATGTCTATCTTTGTGGATGAAGGAACAGCTAAAATTTATTAGATTAGATTACTCAGAAAAATAAATAGTTTAAACCCAACTTCCCACCCCCCTACCATGTTTTAGATTCTTCTTGTGTTTGTTCTAGCTAAATCAGGAACATTCTGAGGGGCAACAAGTCTGTTCCTGGCCCACTCTTTATAAACCATCTCAGGTCTGGTGGTCCTTCCTTACTCCTCTCAAAACTCCTGTCATACCTCAGGATCTGCTGTTTTCAAACACAATCCATGCTCCCTCCACACTGCAGTCTCAGAAAGACCTTTCCAGATTTAGCTGCTCTCCAAGGGTCGTAGCAATCCACCCCTCTTTTCCTGAGATTCTCCCAGTTCCCCTGATCAAGACTTCTGCACTTAGGAACAAAACTGAAAGGAGTCACTGTCCAGCACAGTATCAAAACTTTTGATTGGACTCAATGATCTTAAATGTCTTTTCCAACCTAAACAATTCCATGAATCTGTGATTTTTCTGCTTTACTCAGCTCTGGCACAATAAAAAAGTGAAGATATTTATGAAATGTGGTCTATAAGTAACCAATGAAAATATATATATGGGAGGAAAGATCTGAAGACAAGATATTGTAAGAATTTCTAACCATTTAAAAGATTTATAAATCGCTTCCTGTGTCTGTAGAGGAAAGGTTAAGACGCACTAGAAATATTTAGTTGGGAGGGGGAAAAAAAGTCTTTATGTTGAAAAGTAAAGTACCAAACAATTGACCTACAAGTGTAGGTCTCTAAGTGACACTTTTTTTTTTTAATGTAGAAACTGGATGAATCCCTGTCTGGATGATCTAGTTGCATTTAATTATTGCCTAAAGCAGTGCATAGATTGCATGAGCTCTTCTCTTTTCGGGTCTATACTTTCATGTTCATATGAAAAACCTAAAAGTCTAGCAAACAAATCAGGAAGATTCACGTAGTATAAATTCCCACCTATGTAAGAACCAGCTAAGGGCCTTCATCTTTCATCTACTTGAAGATGGACAGGGTCATTATTTTCTGTCTGTTAGAAGAAACTGCTTTCTTCAAGGACACACAGTGGGGCATTAATTCTTCTCTGAACCACAGTTGCCATTTCTTATAAATCAGTTGTCACAAATGACAAATTAGTTTAAATTGGCTATTGCTCTGAACCAAACAGTAGTTCTGCGTGGATTTACAATGAGCTTCTCTGATGTCAGTTAAGTGGTAAGTGGTAAGTATGTGACTTGTACTTATTACTCCAAGTTCATCACCAGTGTTTTTGCTCTACACTGCCTCGAATCAAGCTGTATGTCAGAGTTACCCAAGGACATATTTTACTTAGATAACTGTTTCACTTTGGTCAGTTTTATCAGTCTGACAATGGCACGAATTATATGTGAGGAGATTTGTGCTTCTCTGTGCAACAAACAAAAGAACCCACAGGAATGCAGTGCTCCTTTGGGGCTCCTATTAGATGAGGAGAACAGCAGAAGAGTGCCTGCATGTGTCCATTTTCCAAGGGAAAACCCCCATTTGTCTCAGACACATCCATAAAATCATAGAATCCTCACAGAACCATAGAATCATCATAGAATCATAGAATTGTAGACTCATAGAATTGTAAAATCATAAAATTTGTTGGGCTGGGAGGGACAACTGAAGGTCACCTGGTACAACCCCCCTGCAGTGGGCAGGGACATCTTTAACTTGATCAGGTTGCACAGAGCTTCATCAAGCCTGACCTTGGGGATGGAGTCTCCACCACCTCTCACGGCAACCTGTTCCAACGTTTGACCACCCTTGTAAAGAACTTTTTTAGTAATATCTAATCTAAATCTACCCTACTCTGGTTTAAGAACATTCCTTCT
>NW_009722122.1:0-22638 GCF_000703405.1 Apaloderma vittatum | reverse complement strand
TCCCCTATCACTACATGCACTTGTAAAGAGTACCTCCCCAGCCTTCTCGTAGGCCCCCTTCAGGTACTGGAAGGCTGCTACAAGGTCTCCCAAGAGCCTTCTTTTCTCCAGACTGAACGACTCCAACTCTTTCAGCCTGTCCTTGTAGAAGAGGTGCTCCAGCCCTTTGATCATATTTTTGGACCTCTTGTGGACCTGTTCCAACAAGTCCACATCCTACTTATGCTGAGAGCTCCACAGCTGTACTCAGTACTGCAGATGAGGTCTCACCAGATGCCTATGTCCACGACATAGGTTGTGGCACTCCTGGTTGTGGCACTCCTGGGAACACTACCATTTCCACAGACCTGACAGCACCTACAACCATGTACCTTTCACCTGAGATGCAACACCATGAGCTGTAGTACCATCCCATCATCCTACTGAGGCAACACCACCCCGACTCTGCATAGAGAGCAACGGGCAGAGACTAAAAAACCGAGATGGGATGAGACACACTTGCAGCCTGAGGGCTGTCACTCTTCCCAACGCTCTAGAAAAGCAGCCTTCCTTTCTGCCTACCAGCATGCACAGTGAATATCCATTGACCTCATCCCACCTGGAAGTTAACGTGGACCAAGAGACTACACCTGGATCCACCCCAAGTCTCCAAGTTCAGGACATTTCTCTGTTAACCACCCTCTCATTGGTACATGATTTTGGGCCCAGACACTGATACATGACACTGATACATATCTCTGTGGAGAAATCGTGAAATTCTACTGCAGAATTACACACACTCCTCAAGTGTTGTCACAGGCAAAAGCTATCAGGTGGGGTAACATTGGCAACTGAGATTCTTCCCTCCAAGCCAGAAGATGACATATTATCAAAGTGCTCCATCTTACTTCTAACAAGATTGCATCACAAAAGAACTTTTTTTCCCACCACAGAAACCATGGACAATTCAAAGGCTTCACAGGCAGTCATTGAAAAACAACACTCTTTAAAGATGTTTTTAGAAGGTATCACCCAAAATTGCACTAAGTATTATGTTTGCATGCTGTTATTTTATCATACTGCAATACTTCATCGACAAGAACTACTAGGTGGTATCCCAAATACACAGCTGCAAGACAGGATCTAAAAGAATGAGCATCATTTTCAGCAATAAATCATAGAATCATAGAATGGCCTAGGCTGGAAGGGACCTTAGAGATCATCTAATCCAACCTCCCCATCATGGGCAGGGACGCTTCTCAACTAGATCAGGCTACTCAAGGCTCTGTCCAACTTGGCCTTGGACACTTCCAGGGAGGGAGCAGCCACAGCATCTCTGGGCAACTTATTCCAAAGTCTTGCCACCCTTGTACTGGAGAATTTCTTCCTAAGATCCAGTCTAAATCTATTCTCTTTCAACTTAAACCCATTTCCCCTTGTTCTATCAGCGGATACTCTTGTAAAAAGTCCCTCCCCAGCCTTCCTGTAGGTTCCCTTCAGGTATTGGAAGGCAGCTATTAGGTCCCCTCAAAGTCTTCTCGTTTCAAGACTGAATAATCCCAGCACCCACATCCTGTCCTCGTAGCAGAGGTGCTCCAGCCCCTGGTTCATCTTTGTGGCCCTCCTCCAACAGATCTATGTCTCTCTCGTGGTGGGGACACCAGAACTGGATGCAATATTTGAGGTGGGGTCTCCCAAGAGTAGAGTAAAGGGGGAGAATCACCTCTCTTGACCTGCTGACCATGCTTCTCTTGATACATCCCAGGATGCAGTTGGCCTTCTGGGCTGCATGAGAGCACTGCTGGCTCATGTTGAGCTTCTCATCTATCAACACCCCCAAATCCTTCTCTTCAGGGCTACTCTCAACCCACTCTGTGCCCAGTTTGTATTTGTGTCTGGGATTAGCCTGGCCCAGGTGCAGGACCTTGCATTTTGACTTGTTGAAGCTCATGCAGTTTGCACTGGCCCATTTCTCTAGCCTGTCAAGGTCCCTCTGGATGGCATCTCTTCGCTCGAGTGAGTCCAGGGCACCACACAGTTTGGTATCGTCGACAAACTTACTGAGAGTGCACTCAGTGCCATCATCCATGTCGCTGCCAAAGATGTGGAACAGCACTGGACCCAGAACAGACCCCTGAGGAACACCGCTTGACACTGGTCTCCGCATGGACGTTGCGCCATTGACTACAACTCTTTGAGTGAGACCAACCAGCCAGTTCAAAATGGTGACGTGCCCATTACAAATAGAAATAATTTCCAGGATTCATACCATAGACTATGCAGAGCCTTTTTCTTTTTCCATTGTGGCAAACCAGTGACTGGGAAGTTTGATTTCCTGGCTGCAGATACAAGTTTTCACTCTCACCAGCCCTGAGGACATATCCTATTTACACTCTTCGGGAGGGAGAAGATGCTGGGAGAGGCTAGACCAGCTTTATGTAAGCACATTATTTTCCCTCGCCGTTTTGTTCCCTGTTGAAAAGAAGAGTCTCTCCATCTGTTTTTTTTTTATCAGTCCTGCCCAGCAAGTCTGTCCTGATGGAGTCACCAGACTTACTATTTGGTTCTCCTAGGAAAGCCAGACCATCCACATGAAAGGTAGGCACATGGTGGTGGACATCACCTGTGTGATTTGGAAGGAACTGGGATACGACTGAAAGCACAAGGACAGTGCTAAGGCTATGCTTTCCTGAATGGCTTGAACAGACATCAGCTGTCGGGGCTGGGAGATAAGGGGAGCAAAACAGGTATGCAGGACCTGCAGAGGTGTGAAACAGCAGCAGATGTCCCATCCATGTGACCCTGGCAGTAAGGCATGCTACACTGCCCACTTGCATTTTGGACAAGTAGTTGCTAAGTAAATTTGTGTTGCCTGGCAACCTTCAGCCCAAAATTCACCACCCTTCCTCAGAGTGGGGACACAGGCAAGCAGAATTGGTTCTGTAGCACATCAGAGCCTTTCAGGTCCATCAGAGTAAACACGACTTACACCTGAGGAGGGAGGCAGATGTCCTGGGCTGAGCAAGACAAGCACTGTCCCAGAAGAATCATTCCTTCCAGCTGACACAACATTCCTGATAAGGCAGCATAGGTCTTCATCTCCTGTTGAGTATCTGAAGTGGACTTGTGTCCAGCACATCATTGTCATTCACGTGGGAATGTTGCTGCAAAGGAACACATGCTGGCAGACACCAACATAAGCAGGACTCACTGGCCTCTCTCTCTGGACCTCCAAATTGCCTGAAGGAAGGTGAGGGGTGGTGTAAAGCCCAGGCAACCTCCTTCTTTCCCAAGTGATCCACTGTAAAGACATTGAGAATTGTCCGAAAATCTTGTCTTGAGGATGCTTAGACAGGGATGATTTTACAAGACAGCATAGATACAGCCTGTGAGTGCTTTTCATACTTTGCTCATACTTTGCTCCCCCTGCAGCTATTGTCTTTAAGCAACAGTATAAGATGAAAACTCTTCTTGAGCTCTTATTCCCATTTTGGCATTTATTCAGACACAATTCAGAATACGTCTCTTTACACATATCCACACACATCCATAGCATTAAATTATTCATAAATGTAACAAGTATTAATTTAAAAAAAAGAAGAAAAACTGATAATGGTAAATTATCTCATTTACAGTCCTCCAGGAATACTTTCAGTTACAATATTGCACCTTCCTGAACTATGACTTCTTCATCAACTTCCTTTCTCTTCTTTGCCAGCCTTAAGCAATTTCACACAGGTTGCAGCCTAAAATCTAAATATTTCTAGTGCCTCATGTACTTTTTCCAGCTTGAAGTGAAACAAGAAGATATCTTAAGAAAGAGAAGGACTTTTTCTTCGCTGCAGATTTTGACATTTTTTCTATTCTTTTCTTAGTATAGTGATAAATGAAAGATTACTAAGAGCAGCAGACAAACAAAAATCAACCAAATCTTTCTACCTAGACATCACCCTTGTAGCTAGGTTGCTTCACACTATTATTTACACCTTTGCACACAATGGACAAGAATTGTCAAAGTACAGAAAATAATCCAAAGACAATTTGTGGTATTGTTCAAGTGTTGTTGAAGAGACCCAAGTTAAGAATCCAGTGAATTTTAGCAGGTTTTAAACTGTTGGCTTCTTGGAGCTGGCATTATGAATTTTTGTTTTGTGGGAGAATGAATTTTAAGGAAGGTCAGCAGGGAGCTCTGAGGAGCTATTTAAATGAGTACAAAATTATAATAGGCCAAATTGTGGAGCCTTCTTAGGCTTTGATCATGACAAATATAATCCCATGATCTTCAGTGGTATTTTAGACTAAGCACTGTAAGAATTTGCCTCAGTAACAATAGCAATGAGAAATATTAAGATGAGATAAATAATCTTCTTACTTTGGCCTACCCCCAGGACATTCAATACTCCTGACAGTGATCAGATTACTTATGTGTCTATCTGCTCACTATTTCAAGAGACTGGTATTCCAGCTCATAGTATGGAGAAGTTTTAATTCTGTTCACTGTATCAAATAATACTGCTCAAGAAATGGTAACTAAAGTTACTATGGTATAAGAATGAGAACTCTTATTTTAATTAAGGAGAAATCTTTGATAAGCAGGAAAACCACTAGCCTATGACATTTCAGTTTGAATTGTCTCTGAGTGGAAGCCTGAAGCCTTTAACTTGTGGTGGAAATTAAAATTTTGTATTTCCTGTATCCTTTATTAGTGCTTTCTGCATATAGTATCTATGGTCCAAATTTTAACCCCTGCCTTTTCTGAAAGGTAGCATTGGGAATAGGGAAAGCTGAGAAGAAATATCATGTGTATGATATTCAGTTCTAGGTACAGATTCCCTTGCCCAGTTTTGTTCACAACTTTACAGGATACTTTATGCTCTTTAGCTTGGAAGAAAAGACTGCTGCAATCTGAGAGGCATGGTTATCTCCTGTGAAAGTGTTTGAAATAGTCAGTTTTCTTCTCCATTGCGGATGAAGTGAGAGAAAAGTGTGCATGTAGGAAGGAGTTAATTTGTTTTGTGTTGTTGAAAGTCGGAATAAAAATTGTTCAATACATAGACTGTTTTTATTTAACATTACAATAGTAGCTGGTGGCCTGGACCAAGATTTTGAAAATGTCTCTGGGCCACTAACACAAAGATAAATGAGCAGAAATTATATATTAATTAAATTGAAAGATCTTTTGTCTTTCTTCTGCCATTAAACACAGATCACAGTTCCCAGACTCCAACATTTTTCTTTATTTCATTCTAGGCCCTCCAGCATAAGAAAGGCATGGATCTGTTGGAGTAAGTCCAGAGGAGGGCCTTAAAGATAATCAGTGGGTTGGAGCACCTCAAATATTAGGACAGGCTGAAAGAGTTGGGGCAGTTCAGCCTGGAGAGGTGAAGGTTCCAGTGAGACCTTATAGCGGCCTTCTGCTATTTAAAGGGGGCTACAGGGAAGATGGGAAGGGACACTTGATCAGGCAGTGCAGTGACAGCACAAAAATTGACAGTTTCAAAATTTAGGTTAGATATTAGGAAGAAATTATTTTATGTAAGGGTGGGTAAGCACTTGAACATTTTTCTCAGAAAATTGTGGGTGCCCCCTCCCTGGAAGAGTTGAAGGCCAGGTTGGACAAAGCTCTGAGCAGCCTGGTCTAGTGGACGGTGTCTCTTGCTGTGGCAGGGTGGTTGGAACTAGATGATCCTTAAAGACCCTTCCAAACCAAACCACTCTGTCATTCTATGATCTTGAGACATGAAGGACTACGGTGCTCAAGTAAAAAGGGAGGTTTGGCATCCTTTCTTGAGCATCTTGCTAGTTTCAGTATCTTCTTCCAAGAAGTCTAAAACAGGAGCTGTCCATTAAACCCTGGAAAAACAGCAGAAGAAGTGAGTTTGAAATGTCATACCACAGGGGTTTAACATTTCTTTTTTAACACCTAACAGTTACAGACTCAGTCAAAAGCATATTCTTCGGGAATCTACTCTCCAGCAAAGGAGTGAAGAGCTCACATAATGCTTTTTTGCCCCCATTCATTTTTACAGAATAAAGAGCATGAAATGACTCTTAGCATAACCCACAACTGATGAGTAAAGTAACTTCCTTTTCCTGTCACCCTGTTTGGGGAATGTACAACAGATATGCCCTTCCTGTGCTCATAAGGAAGAGTCAGTTTTCCTAGACCTCTTCAAGCATACACAGTCCTTGTCACTACAAGCTCTTAAGATCTGAGACTTTGCCCTTCTACATAACCATAGAAGGTTACTCGCTGAATCACAGGCTGTCCCTGAGAGGGATAAGACTTCTCTAAATAGTCCTGGAGAAGGAACAGGAATATATTTATCTTCATTATTGGAAATGCTCTTTGGAAAGAAATTTGCCAATTACTCTGCATTCTTTCAGATTTCAAACCATAATTGAAACTGCAAAACCCTACATGTCCTAGATAAACAAACACTGACATTTATAGAGGTTTTTGGTGGGAGTGAAATTGATGCTAACAATAGAATACGTACTGGTTAAGACTTGACAGAAAAACAATTGTTCCTCACTCACAATTGTTTAAAAAGAATCTTACCAGGAAATAAATTCTTCAAAGACAGGCTGCAACCATTGTAACCATGGGAAAGTAGTACAGCTCTATGTCATTCTCTGCTTCTGCTAAAGTGGAGAGCAGGTTTTACCATTGATTGACACGCACATATTTTTACAGGAATTTTAAACAGTGACTCAAAACTGTCATCTCACTATTTTCATTCACCTACTAATTTCCATTTTCTGGTGTAATTTTTCATTTCATTATCACTCTGTATGTTTTCCCTTTATACAGTGAATTCACTTAATTTCTTCCTTTCATTTTCTTTCCTTTGATAACCAACAGCTGGGTTTAAGAAAGTGTCGCTTTTATTTTTTATCACTAGAGGCAAGGAAATTAGCACCTTGATGGAGGCATACTACATGGAACATATATAGGCATTACAGAGCTCTTAAATACATCTCTCTTCTCTGTGATTAGAAAAATTTAAAACAGGCATCACAATTTTCAGCTACTTTACTTACTTTTCTCCCCACATTGCCTTTGCAGAATGACAACCATAGAAACATACATTATGAAAAACAGCTCAGACGTCTCCCTTGACATTGTTGTGAGAGGACAACAGCAATTACAAACTTTCTCTTCCACATATGATTTCAGACCACGCTACAGAGGACTAATGTGCTAGTATTGCAGTTACAGCTGAAACATCCCAGGGTTAGCGGTGGTTAGATCTTACAGGCTGGACATGAACCATATCAGAGACTGGAGGGGCAAGAAAGAAGCCAGTGTTTGTTCTCGCCTTCAGGGAACAGCAGTCTCTACAGAGAATCATGTAGGTGCTGTTGGAGTAGAATAAATTTGCTGGGAGAATCATAGAGAAAACAACCAGGACTAGCCAGGCACCTCCAACATGCTGCACAGAAAAGGAAATTGGCTTTTCCTTGTAGGATTCCTACAGAACCGCAGTCAGCCACTGCTTCCAGGGGACAAACTCGCTCCCTGTTGTAGATACTAGCTTTGAAAATTCACCTCTTTTTTGAAGCAGGAGGGACTTTCATGGTCCTGTTGTGGTTCAAGCCAACTGCCTGTCCCGACAACAGAGAACCACAAGATCACTCCCTCACTCCTCTCCCCATCCCTGTATCCACAGGAAAGTGGAGGAAGAAAACTGAATCAAAAAAAAAGGCTCATGAATTGAGATTAAGGACAAGGAGAGTAATAGTCATAGAATCATAGAATGGCCTAGGCTGGAAGGGACCTTAGAGATCATCTAGTCCAACCTCCCTGTCATGGGCAGGGGTGCCACTTCTCAACTAGATCAGGCAACACATGGGGACCGAGCGGGAATCTACCATTTAAAATGACAAGTAAAAAACCCAGAGAATCTGAGGGAGAAAACAGAAGTTTAATTCACCACCACCATTCACAAAGTAAGATAATAAGAGAAATGCATCAATAAATACAATCTGATCTTTAAATATACTTCCACCACCACCACCTCTCCCATCTTCCTGGCTACCTCCACTCTCCATGAGTGCAAGGGTGGCAAGGGGTAGGGGTTTGGTCCATCTGGCCATTACTCATGGTCCATGGCAGCTCCTCCTTCAGAAAGAGAGCTCCTCACAGTCTCTTCTTCCTGCCATATGGTGTCCACCTCACAGGAGGCAATCCTCCTCCTCCTCGTGAGTCCCTCAGGGTCACAGATTGCTCGGGCATGTCCTCTACTGATGCTCGGTCTCCTCCCCTCTCACATGGGGGTCTCGACGTTCTTGCCGCCGTCGATCCCTTCAGCTGGTAGGCAATCACTTTCCTGCCGTCTCAACCACCATGGAGATCCAGGGAGAGGTTCTGCTCTGGCAGTCTTCTCCCTCTCTTTCTCCTCCACGACCCTTCCCCTCTCTTCCTTCTCAGGACTACATTCCTTTTTTCTCCTCTTACCTTCCCCTCCTCCAGCAGAAAAAACTCTGCAACACAAAGACAGGACAGGTCAAGATGAGATGAAACCAAAAAAGAATGAGAACAATGGGGTCATGTCTTATATACCTTGATGGCAGAGATGTTGATTGGCCTGGCCCTGGCCAGAGGCAGGTCCAACTCCTGGGGCGGGGGGGAAGCTCTGAAATCTTCATATGAATCATCCCACACAGCTCTCCTCTCATTTCCCAGAAACCCCACCAGGCTCAAACCAATGACAGATCCCCAAAGGTGCAATGGGATTTTTTCTTTCCAGTCAAGATCCCATGACCTCTGAAAATCCATGGTTCATTTTTCCAGAACGCAGAGAAACTTACTCAGTGATGAAAAGTTGCTAACTGGGAACTGGTAGGGGCACACACACTACCTATTGAAGGCGCCTAAGTAGATGTTTGTGTTCAAAGACTTGTCTCTGTGGTTCCTTATGTAGCCAAAGAAAAATGTTCACCAGAAAATGATCCAGGCTAGAAATCTGCTCTAGGTCTCTGAATCTCCTTAAATAAACCTGTCTCCACAGACCACAGAAAGAGATTAAGGAAATCACCTTCCTAATGCAGGAATTAAGGATACAGCCTGGAAAATTAATCTGCTATTTAATATGCGTACTCCACGGATGAATTAAACAGAAAATGGCATGCCTGGCAGCTGAAAGTAAATAAATATGAGAATACTGGGAAAATATAGGGAATGTTGTTACTTTAGGAAGACCCTGTATCAAGGGTCAAAATAGCTCAAATCTAGCAGTCTGTGCCCCTAATAATTTCTACAGAGTTCACAAGATGCTGAAGGACTCAAGGTCAAGGGTGCTCTATAATTAGTGGTCATTTCTGATTCTTTTATTTATCCTTCATTTTGCACCTGGATGCTTGTTTTCCAGGTCTACAGCTGCTGCTGACATCCCTTTTAACAAATGTATGTAATTGTGCTCTGAAGATTCGGATGGAATGTCTCAAGTGCACAGAAATCTTATAGTTTGCTTTTCACAAACAAAAATAAATTAAAAAAATGAAAAAGTTGTGATTGTTCCTACTCTTCTTAGTACAACTATAGACTATACTGTGATGTACGTGGACAAGTACATCAATGAGTCCTTCTGCAAGAATCATAGAATGGTTTGGATTGGAACTTCAAAGACCACCTAGTTCCATCCCCCCTGCCATGACAGGGACACTTCCCATTAGACCAGGTTCCTTGAGGCTCCATCCAGCCTGGCCTTGAACACTTCCAGGGATGATGCATTCACAACTTCCCTGGAAATCCTGTTCCAATGTCTCACAACCCTCAAGGTAAAGAACGTCTTCCTTATATCTGGATAAGTCTAAACCAGAAATCGGGCCTTCTGAAGATAAAGACCCACATCTGTAAAACATTTACTAAACCATCTAGATAGCTCCAGAAATGTTATGCAAGTCACAGGCTTAAGATTAAACACATTTTTAAAACTACATAACTTAACTACGGTCGTCTTCTCTCTTTTACTGGTTCATCTAACTGTAACCTACATCTTGCTCTGTTCATTCTTTCTTGCTCACCGGTGTGATCTTTTTTTCTAGATCTTCTGGTGAGAAGTCATGCTTTGTGTGGAGAGTTATATTAATACCAGGAGGGATTTGGACAAGCAGTAGTGAATTAGAGGTGCTTAAAAACAGTATAAAAATGCTACATGGCAAACTATCATTTAGGTGTAAACCTGAAGAAAGAACTTCCTAAGGCTACCTGAAGACTACCGGGAGAGGACATTTAGGAGTTAGCAATTACTTGACACTGTAGGTTGTTTAAACTGAAATATCATTAGATTGTTTTCTCTCTATTTCCTCCTCATAGTAGAGTCTGAATCACTATTCTTATGTGACTTTCTAACGTCTTACTTTCTGTAACAGTACAGTAAGAAAAACTCTTGCTGTCTTCGGGGCTCTTGACTGAAGGCAGAAAGGATGTCTCCTTCTCAGAAGCCTTTGCTGTGTTTTCACAACATTGGAGGATTCTGTCAGCAATTTAGAATAATTTTGGCATATTATAAGGGCACATACTGTACTTCATTAACAGAGACATTGAAATTTTGAAACATTTTAGAGAGAACTGCAGTATCTTTGGAGTAATCTCTTACTGAAAATACTCAAAGCCCTTTTGGGAAAATGTAAGCAGATGGTGTGCTAAGCATTCATTATTTTCTCATATAGTGAAAAACAAATACTTTAAATTAAGAATCATAACCAATCTTTAGGAAATCTCATCCCAAATTATATACCAAAAGCAAAAGACCCTTGAAACCCAGTGTAACTTTAGATCCTCAGCGTTTTCCTTCTGTCTTTCTCCTTTCTGAGACCATTCTGATGGGGAAGCTACTGACTTGGAGGTACAGCTCCTGGCAAAGGTGCTCAGGTGGATAATCACTCAGGAGGACATCTAGGCAAACAGAGCCATGACAATTAACAGAGGCAGCAAACCTGTGCTTGTGACTTATAAAGACAAAACCAGATAAGGGAAATAGTGCTCCTGCTGCTATTATGACTAAGCCTTTCTAGCTGTTTACGATGTCTTAGTTTATTTACTCTTTTGTGTGGCCTTCTAAATTTTCAATGCTGCGTTGTATGGCCTTCTAAATTATCGATGCTGTGTGCCTCAGTTTACCTGACTATTAAATGCCTTCTTCAAAAACGTATTCTAAGTTATTTGGATCAAAGGCTATAGTGTTTATAGTAACAAATACCAATTAACTTCAATAGTCATGATCTCACTCTTATAGAACCAAAGAGCTATCACTGTTATTATTCAGTGACTGGACTGTTTTCTGCCTAGTGAAAGGGAGTATCATCTTACTAAATTTGAAGGTCATGGCATGACAACTTTGTGTTTGTGTATTGATTGCCAAGCACTACTATCATGCCTACTATGGCAATCGGCATAAAAAGAAGAGGATCACTTTTCAGAATGAAAAAAAAAAAGAAAAAAGTGAAGGTACATTTGAAAATGTTTTGTTTAATGAATCTTACTATTCCTTTCATAAAGTTCTTTTTCTCAACAGCAAAAGTGATACTGAAGTCTAATAAAACTGTGCTAAAACTAAAAACTCATGCTACTAAATTTTCATCTGAATGAATGTGATGTGAATATATTTCAATCCTCTTAACTTGAATAACACTGATTTAATAAGTTAATCTATATTTACATCGGTGTAACTGTAAGCACAGCTTAGTTTATAACACAAAGCACTGGCACAGTTGTTGAGTGGGAATATCCCACCATGTGGAAACAGCTCAGGCAGTGAGCTGAGTTCTGGTGAAGGAAAGAAGCAAGTGAAAAGCCTATCCGGTACTGACAGCCTTGAAGTGGGATTCTGGAGACTAATTCTGCCTCACACTTTCTGCAGAAATATGTTCTCTGTCTCTACATCACTTCTCCATATGTGTTGTAACACAAGCAGCTCCTTACTCTTGTTCTGTTTATGCCTGGGCCTAGGTTTTGAGATACAATCTTCACCAGGAGTAATTCACAAGAGAGACAAAAGTATGTAGCTCCAGTGGTGTAACGGGATAGACTAATGAGAGGAGGGATGTAATCAGTTTCCTAGATGGAAAACTCAGAGTCTATCATAATATCTAGCACAATGGAGAGTTGAAGTCACCTGAGAACATGAATAATAAGTTGTCAGAGGAGAAGGTTAAAAAAGACAAAAGAAACAATGAAAATCTGAGCAGAAGTAAAAATAAACTAACCAGACATAGAAATGCAAGAGCACTGAAACTGTACTACTCAGGTTAGGACTCTACATTTAGCTGTTAGCTTGCGGTGAATATTCACGCCAAACAAGTGATGAGGAGTGATGTATAATGTAAGGAATGCTAAAGAGTAAATTTATTTCTTCCTTGAAGGAAAAATTTTATAGTCATCTGGAGCTAAGAAAACACTAGCAAGACTCTAAAGTCAACCTGCAACTCGCTGAGCAAGTAACAATATTTGCAAGTCACAGGGACTGCTAGAGTGACAATCCTGTAGATTTTGGAAAATGAATTGAGTGGCATGCATGTAAATAGACTGATGTGTGTGGAGATTGAAAAGTAGGAGTCCAGTATGAAGGCTAACAGTGATTTTCTTTGTTTTTTCTTTCCTGTACATTTCCAACTCTAAATCCCATATGAGTTAGTTAGCTATTATGTAAAGGTTGCCTATTAGATATAAAGCTTTACAAGCTCATTGTTGGTAATGTCAATGTCATGAAGAAAATTCAGGCCAGTTACAATATGTGGTACAAAGCTATCTAAAATTGTAAGTGTGGGTGTTTCAAGCGTGGGTCTTTCTCATTTGAAATTGAAATATGTTTGCAGTGCTTAAATGTGGGAAGATTAATCAGCACCTCTGTTTCAAAATAAGCAGTAGAAACACTTCACAAGGAAAAGGGAAAGTGACACTGTTGACAGCTAGGGAGAGCGAGTTTTTCAGCTGGAAAATAGTGCAGAAAAGAAACAAATGCATCCATTTCTCTAATCTGAAGGGAAGGAAGATGGTATGTGATACTGAATGAATTTTCCAAAACAATCCCATGGCCACATCTGTCTTAATTGCCAAGTAGTGGCAAGCTAAGATATCAAATTCATTCTCAGAAAGGTACCGATTTAACCACATTTTAAAGTATCTGCTTTCCCAGATGCCAGCTCTCTATTCCTCCAAGCAGATAAAATGAATGAAGTTAGAAGATAAGCAAACAGATAAGTCCTCATGCATACTATGGCACATTTCACTCGGGTGTACTTCAGTGAAAGACTGGGAAGCGTTAAGCAGTCCTAGGTGTCATTTGAAAGCATATCTCTGTTGTAGTTTAGGAAATAGAAGCTGCCATTTCCCTATGTCATCTTTTTCCTGTGATCCTCTACTGGTTGGGAACAGTTCCCTTTGATATCTCATATAGGATCACTCACAGATATCATAGAATCGTGCTTCTTTATTCTTTATAACAGCAGTCTCAAGACACACACAGTTGATACTTCATTTACTAACAAAGATTCTTTACATAATTTACTCAAACGACATTGAAAACCAGCCTTTTCTTAGTGGGATGTATTTGTTAATGGGATTTGGAGACAACAAGGGAGCTACCTATACCATATCTTATGAAAGGGATATATTCAACTCCCTGAAAACCCTGCTATCACAGAGATGATTCTCCATCTTGCTTCAGGCAATACAGTAACACTGAAGTGTTGTATTTAGGTCAATATCAGTGCTGGTTAACCCAAGGTGAAAATATTCCAAACTGTAATTTATCACAGGAAGTGAGCAGTTTGTGTAAAAAAAAAAAACCAACAAACTACCAAACAAAAATTGGAACTGTGATTGCATAAGAACTAATTAAATTCTTGTCACAGGAATTTTTCAACCAGGAACATCTTCATAAGCACACTCCCGCATTACATTTTGCCCCCTAGTTGGATTCCTACCTTCTCATTTCTATGAATCAGAAGGAAAAAATGCTCCAAAGTGCCCATTTTGCACATGCATCTTAACAATAGGAAGGTCTGCATTTGGAAAACAACTAGCTTTCCCCTACAAGCAAGCTCCTTTTTAAAAGACATTCACATAACCTTTAGTGATATTTACTTCATAAATGAATTAACTCTGAACTTTGCATAGCATAAGAAAAATCTGGCATCTCAAATTATTTTGCAGGAAATATTTCATATTTCACTTTACACTGTTGAGAAGAAAAGTTAGTGAAATGTGCTATGCACAGAACTACCCTGAATTCACTTTATTTTTTATTTTTTTTTGCTAATATAAGATCTACAGGGACAATTTAGCTTGGTCAAAATCAAGCTGCATTCTATCTGCCTCTCACATCTTCAACAACTATAATAATTCCTCAGACTGCACAGGTTTTGTATTATCTTAATAATGATGATGTTGAACAAAGCCAATCAAGTCAGTTTGTTTTTGCTAAAATGAGATTAAACTGCAAAGCATAAAGTAATAAACCCACTATTTTGACTATCAAACTGAGCAGATATGACAGCGGTTGTCAGGGGAAAGCATGTGTCATGCAAACGCATAAATTTACCACAGCAACAAGCTGCAACATTTCATACCAGTTCTGCTTTCTTCATAGTAGTGCCTTTCTTCAATATTGCTTTGGGAAGAGGAAAGTGTGAAAGAAATAAAAAACTAAAAGGCTTGAACTGCTTAGAAAGAAGAAATGTTGGAATGTCAGCTTAGGAAGATAAACAGGGAAAAAAGCCCCCAGGATGAGCTCCTCTCGTGAATGTTGCCAGTGTGCCACTAAGGACTGTCCCATAAAAGTTGTATGTATTGTCAGGTCTCTGCAGGAAAAAATTTGATTATACCTATACAGCTTTCTCTAAAATGTAGGTTGCAGGCAGCATCTCTCTGAGAACCAGTAACTAGCAAAGCCTGTAGAGCAGTCAGCTCAGATTCCCCAATTCCTTACAGGCTCAGGACAAATGAGCAAATAAATACTTCAATTTCACAGGTTTGGTTGCAAAAAGTCCTATCAAAATAAACTGTCAAATGTGGTTTCTAGGAACATAAAAACCAATGTGGTTTGAGGTGAGGTTTGATCTTAGGATGTCAAAATTCATCAAACCAGGTAAAGGTGTACAACTACCACACAAAAACGTTGCGTTTCACCAGGTGCAGGCGCAGTCTCACAGGTAGGAATGTCTCAGTTCTGAGTAACGTTCTTAATCAAGAGGAACTGAAAAAAAAACCAAACAGAAAACCAAGACAAAGAGAGAAAAATATGATGCTTCTGGTATCCGAGATGTTAAATTAGGTTGAATATTATTTCATCCAATCTTTTATATTTAAAAAAAATTGTATTTAAAGAATTTTATATTTGAAGAATTTGTTAAGAAGAGAAACCTGTCAAGACTCTGAGCAGCAGGGGGGCCAGTTAACTCAGTTAAGGGGGCCAGTTAGCTCAGTCAGTTGAGCATGGCGTTAACAACACCAAGGTTGCGGGTTCAATTCCTGTTTGGTCCTCATGTGTTGCCTGACCTAGTCGAGAGGTGGCATCCCTGGTGACAGGGAGGCTGGATTAAAATGATCTCTGATCCCTTCCAGCCTAGGACATTCCATGATTCTATGATAAAGAGAGAGAGAAGGATACTTAGCTTCATTTTTTGAGGATTATCATA
The DNA here is from genome assembly GCF_000703405.1 of Apaloderma vittatum. Classification (NCBI taxonomy): domain Eukaryota; kingdom Metazoa; phylum Chordata; class Aves; order Trogoniformes; family Trogonidae; genus Apaloderma; species Apaloderma vittatum. The sequence continues at coordinate 7,014 of NW_009722122.1, read as the reverse complement.
ATGAGCAGTGATTATGTGATTGATTTCATTTTCATGGGAGCTCTTAAAATATTTTAAGGCCTAGATTTTTTTGTTGTTGGGAGAATGGTAATTGTGTGTGTTATAAATTGAGGGAATAAAACCCAGGAGCCAATTTAGAATTTAAGTGATTAATAAAATTTATTAAATTTAGCAAGCGGCTGAGTAAGCAAAACAGCGCTGGGCAGCGAGGAGCAGCTCTCACCAGGAGTGCTCATACCACAGCTGCACCCGTGCATGGGCAGATACCTTGGTTATATGCAAGGAAAGTTAGATATTCATTAGATGCTGGTCGGCTGCTCCTCCTCCTGACACCTGCGCAATGTCTCCTGGTGGTCGTGGGCAGGGGTCTTCAGGAATGAAGGCTGCCGTAGGTCTTCCTCATGATGAACTTTTACCTTGGTTCAAAAACTAGTTGCTCGCAGCACATTTCATAAGATATCTTTGTCCTCGAATTCCACAGGGGCCTTTCATCACCAGATGGTCCTTTATCGCTAGGTTCTTGTCAATTATTTTTTGTTTTTATATACTCTTACAGTGAGTCCATCCTGCTAGTCTTTGTTCTTTTGCAGCTGCTGCTAGATAGCTCCCCTTGTGTACAAGCCTGACCTTGGTGCTGGGGAAGATTATGTTTGCTTAACAGGATATTGTAGCCTAAACAACTTCATTTCTAGCACAGCATAAAATTTGATGAACAAATTCTATATGCCTTCTATAACAATGTGTATGTGGCATAGAGGAAGAGAGACTCTGTAAATACATATGTAATATTATATTCATATATATGTTGTATAGTAACTCTATCAGCACAGAAAGTCCTCACAATAGGTTCAGCAAGGCCATATGCAAGGTCCTGCACCTGAGTGAGGGTAATCCTCGATATCAATACAGGCTGAGGGGTGATGTGAGAGAGAGCAGCCCCTTAGAGAGGGACTTGAGGGTCTTGGTGGATGAAAAGCTGTACTTGAACCAACAATATGTGCTTGATCCCAGAAGGCCAGTCGCATCCTGGGCTGCATCAGAAGAGTGGCCAGCAGGTCAAGAGAGGTGATTCTGCTCCACTGCTTTGCTCTGGTGAGAGCTCACCTGGAGTACTGTGTCCAGCTGTGGAGCTCTCAACACAAGAAGGATGTGAATCGATTGGAGAGGGTCCAGAAGAAGTCTACAAATATGGCCAGAGGGCTGGAGCTTCTCTCCTAGAAGGACAGGCTGAGAGACATGGGGCTGTACAACCTGGAGAAGATAAGACTCTGGGGAGACCTTAGAGCAGCCTTCCAGTAACTGAAGGAAAGCTGGGGAGACTGCTTACAAGGCCATGTAGCAATAAAACAAAGGAGAATGATTTTAAACTACAGCAGGGTACATTTATATTAGACATTAGAAAAAAAGTTTTTTACAATGAGGGTGATGAAACATTGGAACAGGTTGCCCAGAGATGTGGTGGAGACCCCATTTCTGAAGACATTCAAGATCAAGTTTGATGGACCTTTGAGCAGCTTGAAAGATGTCCCTTCTTACTGCAAGAGTGTTGTACTAGATGACCTTTAAATGTCCCTTCCAACCCAACACATGCTACGATTCTATATAAACTGTCTAAACGTTTCAAGTCATTATCTCCTTTTTTAAAAAAAAAAAAAAATGATAAAAATAAAACTGATAGCTTACTTCGTAGACAATAATAAAGTTTATATTGATATGAAGGCTGAATTTGTAAATATAAGTGGAGATGATTTTTAAACATTTTTTATATACCACCTAGAACGAATCTAAAGGAAATCTTAGAGTTCACCTCAGAAAACATAATTTGTCTCCGTAAAGTACTGCAGCACTAGCCCAGACAGGGTCACACAGGACTTGTTCATTCAAATGGAGCCTTTTATACTGTTGAGATTTCTTTTGTCTAAGAGGAAAAGAAAGAAGCATTTCTGCTGCCAGCATTTCTGCTGGCTTTTCCACTGGGTAGCTTTGTCTCCTGACAAGAGGCCTGTAAAATCTGAAATATCAGTGATTGCCATCAGGTACTAGAAATTATTTAGAACAGAGAAAGATGTGAAGTGGGTCAAAAGCACGTAATGCTCTGCAATCACCGACATAAACAAGTAGCAGCTGGTACACCTTGTCACCAATATTTTTGTTCTCAGTGATTGATATACATTCATTGTCTTCTTTTGTCTGTCTCAGTGGAGGTAAGTTTATAACTGTATTACAGAGGTGAAGAAGTATTACTCTAATTAGCTCTTTATTGTAAGTTAATTATGGGCTGCTGGTTGGAGGACAGAAAGGACAAAGCAATTTTTTTTTAACTAATAGCAGTCATAAAAAAGTAGCACTCTTTTCCACTCAGCCTTTCCCAAACAAAACACACTGAGTGACAATTACTTTCTAATCAAGTAGCAAAGATATTGAGTTGGTAGGTTATAAAGGAAGAGACATCATACTTACTTTGTTTCCCAGCAATTCTAGTTCAAAAGAATGGTATTATTCCAGTCAAAAAGGACAGAAATCTCTGAGGGAAAAAAAACCCCAGAAACAAAACACCAAAAAAAACCCCAAATCCAGAACCAAACCAAAATACCCAAACCAGCTAAAAATTATGTGTGGAAGTAGAACAAAGAATTATTAACCTGGAGACAATGATCATATTAGGTCACAAAAGAGTGAATTTCTGGCCTTGTGTAAACCACGGAGGTTTACCTCAATTTTCCAGTCTGTGGGAACCTTGCCAGATTGCCATGACTTCTCAGATATGATGACTAGTAGTCTGGCAACTTCAGCTTCCAGTTCCTTCAGGACCAGTGGATGTATCTCATCAGGTCCCATGGACTTGAGCACCTTCAGGTTCTCCAGGTGTTCCTGGACCTGATCTGCTCCTACCCTGAGTGGTTCTTCACTCTCCCAGATCTGGCCAACACCCTCTGCGACGTGGGTAGTGTGGCTCAAGTGGCCACCAGTGAAGACTGAAGCAAAAATGTTGAGTACTTCAGCCCTCTCCATGTCCTCAGTAACCAGATCACCTGTATCCCTCCGGACAGGCCCCACATTCTCTCCCATTTTTCTTTTTTCTCTTATGTAACTGTAAAATCATTTTCTCTTATTTCTAATATCACTGGCCAGATTTGACTCTGTCAGGGCCTTAGCTTTCCTATCCTGGTTTCTAATTTCCCAAGTAACTTCCTTGTAATTGTCCCAGGCCACCAGTCCTTGCTTCCACGCTTTGTCAATTCCCCTTTTGTATTTGATTTTCACCAGGAGTTCCTTACTCATCTTTATAGGCTTCCTGGCTTTTTGCCTGATTTCCTCCTTTTGGGCATGCAATGCCTTTGAGCTTGGAGAAGATGATCCTAGAAGTCAAGCAGCTTTCCTGGGCTCCCAGTCCCTTCCGGGCTTTGACCCACTGCAGGCTACAAAGTAGGTTCCCGAAGAGACAGAATTCAACTCTTCTGAACTCAAGGGTTACAAGCTTGCTGAACTTCCCCTTCTTCACTGCCCTTAGGATCTCAAACTCCACCATTTCATGTCACTGCACCCAAGGTGCCCATGAGTTTAACATTGCTCACCAGCTCCTCCCTGTTGGTGAAGACATGGCATCTCTTCTCATTGGTTCATCTATTGCTTGTAAGATGAAGTTATCATCCATGCATTCCAGGAATTTCCTGGATTGCTTGTGCCCTGCTGTGTTGTCTTTCGAAATGATGTTGGGTTAAAATCCCCCATAAGCACCAGGGTTTGTGAAGGAGCAGTGACTCATATCTGCCTACGAAGGGCCTCAACCACTTGGTCATCCTGATCAGGTGGTCTGTAGCACACCCTCACTGTAATGTCTCCTACCCTTCCTTTCACCCTGGTCCACAGGCACTTGCTCTTTTCATCATCACTTGCCAAGTGGAGCTCCATGCATTCTAGCTGTTTACTGATATAGAGGGCAACACTCCCTCTTTGCTTCCCATGTCTGTCCTTCCGGAAGAGTTTATACTCTTCTAGTCCAACACACCAATCATAGGAGTCATTCCACCATGTCTCTGTGATGCCGATCAAATCATAGTGCTGCAGGCTCACGAGCATCTCCAGCTCCTCTTGTTTATTGCTCAAGCTGTGGGCATTTTTATAGAGGCATTTGAGCTGGGCCCCTGGTAAAGTACCTGGAGCTCTCAATGAAGTACAGTTACACTTCAGCTGGGCTAGTGGTTTCACTCCCAATGCTGCCATGCCTTTCCCTTTTCCCTTTTCATTTGACCTGGTTGTAACTCCATCCTCCTTCATATCTAGTTTAAATATCATACTGCCATCTCATTTCCGCTTAGAGTCATCTGAACCCCATCTGGTTTCAGTAGACCAAGTGCTGTGTAGTTCTCCCCATGGTTGAAAAACCTCAAAATGGACCATTGGCACTACCCTTTAAGCCAAGTATTAATCTGGTGCACTTTTTTTAACCTCTCAGGATTTTTCCTTGTAATTGAAGGAATTAAGGCAAACTCAATCTGTGCACTAATCCTTCTAGCATCCAACCCAGTGCCCTGAAGTCCCTTTTAATTGCTTCTGGTCATCTCTCCTCTACCTTATCATTGCAAATCTACATTACCAGAAGCTATTATATTGCAGGGATAGACTCATAGGCAGCTCCATCCATTTGGAGGAAAGAGACACTGTGGTCATTTGTGACTTTAACCCAACAGCTGCTATTTCTGAAAATGCTCCTAGAGCGATGTCTTTTGAAGGTTTAGAAAACAGTATAGAATCAAAATCTGACTGGAGGAACAATCCACTGCCGAATAACGCAGTGCTTGGAGCAATTCAAGTAAAACTTCTTTCCGATGTCACTTACATTGTTGCAGACTCCCATAAAGATAAAATCTGACCTATTTTTCTTTTGTTTCAAAACTTGTTCCCTTTGACATTTCATTGCTGTTGTAATTTCTCCCTCTCTCGTTCTTTCCCTGGTCTGGCTTTCGTTATTTTGGCGTGTTTATACTGTGCTTTCACATCCTTGTTTCTGCTGCTTGAAAGGGGTCTGGCAGAACCTGTCAGGAGTCTGAAATGGCCAGGAGCATTACAGGCCTCTTGCTTTGCTGGAGATGGCAGGGTATATGGATTAAGATGGATGCAAACTTTCCTTTACCCAGGGGCAACGAACCCTTCTGTCAACAAAACAAGGCAAAGGGTTTTTCATTGCACACTTACCTCCATGCTTGGCTTGAACACCTTGGAACTGAAAGACTGTTCCCTGGCTTATCAAGTCCTGGACATATTAGTCCAAGGCACAGTGTTATAGAAGAGTCCAGGAAGACCCTCCTGCCAAATCGTGAGGTTCAGACTAGACACCCTTGCTTTCTAAACTTCTTTGTGGAGAGGAGTCTAGCTGTGGCTGGATCCAGTCCTAGCCCCTGACCATAAAGAAGAGTTGGGACCCTAGGTTCTGCCACAAAGTCAGTTTTCTTCAGCTTGAGCTGAGACCCTCTAAGAGGGTTCCCAAACAAAGAAATCTCTAGGCAATTATACACTTACAATCTAAGTTGACTTCCCCTCACACAGGGGTTCAGTCCAATAGAAATATTTGGGTCTGAAGTCTTCTTGTTCCTCATATCCTTTCTCTCTCTCTGGATGTGGATTCTTTTCTTTACTCTGGGATGCAGTTTCTGTTAATCTTATCTTTCTCAGCTCTGGTTTCTGGGCCTTTCTTCAGCCTAAGCTAATCAGTACTTAGGTAAAAGTCCACAGTCTGGGCCTAAGGTTTCAGTAAATCTGGGTACTTATGCTAAGCAATGTCACTCATGAGACAAAACAAATTGCAATACATTGTATTTTTAAGCAATGCCACAATTAATTCCGATATTCTACAAGTAAACTGTTTTAATCTCCAATATGCACTATACAAACAGATCTCTGTGTGTGTGTGTGTGTGTGTGACCAAGTGTGATGCTGTCACAGCCACATGAAATATTTAAACAAGACATAGCTGCATTCAGATAATAGACTGGTGATGGAAAAGCAGCTTGCTGACAGTATTGGATTAATCTGAAGCCTCTGCTTAGCTTTTACCTTTCCCTTACCTGCTTGCCCCAGGGGCTACCACTCTCTACTGTTTGTCAGTCTTTTCCCCATTGCTTCTGTGTGGTAGCAAGACATTCTATGACTTTTTTTTTTTCAGACACATAGTATTACATATAGACACATATATTTAGAAAAAAAAAGTATTTTAAGCCTAGTTTAAAAACATTGCATAGATAGCTGAGCAGAAGAAACAGAAGGTGGAGGTAGTGGGGTTTTGAAGAAAATACCTTTTCTTTTGAATGTGTCTTTGGTTAAAAAACAGTACTTATCATCTCCAGAAATAATGACTTTGTATAAACTTACTAATAGGAAAAGGTCTTACCTGATGGCTTTGAGAAAAGTGACAGGAAACAGCTTTTCAGTAGGTTTCTTTCTGATATTTTGGTTTGTTGTACTGCGTACTCTTAAGTGGTAATGAATCATCTATATTGCTCCTCACTGTTGGTAGGAGATTGTTGGCACAGAGATACATTTAGATGGCTTTTTGGCTTGCCAGGCACCAGAGAAAGGGTTGCTTTATGTATAAAACCTTAGAATGGAGATTTTTCAACTTTTCTGCCCTCTCTTTCCTTTCTGTGGTTTCACAAGGGAGAATTGGTGCTCTTGTCTTCCATAAGATGCTGGCACAGTGGGCAGTTTTTTCCTCTGCTGAACAGGCTACTGTCATTGCACCTGATCCCAGGCCAGTCTTTACCTCTTCTAGGAGGAATGTGCCCGCATTGTTGTGCAGGGAAGACCAGATTTGAGAGAAGCCCAGCCTGGAGATGGAAATGCTCACTCTCCTCTCTTTTTCTCTGCCCTTCAGATGGCTCTTCCCTACAACATGGTGATGCCTGAGCAAGGGTAAAAGGGGAGGTTAGCATTTACACCTCTCTGGGAGGATGTGCTCTGTGCCCTCTATACTCCTATGGAAGCTGGCATTGTTATAAATTGAGGGAATAAAACCCA
>NW_009722121.1:167168-298096 GCF_000703405.1 Apaloderma vittatum | reverse complement strand
TGTAGCGCTGCCAGGGGTTGTTGTGGCTGAACCCGGCATTTGGCTTTATTGAAACTCATGATTGGTCTTGGCTCAGCAATCCAGCCTATCTAGATCCCTCTATAGAGCCTCCCTACCCTCAAGCAGATTGACACTTCCATCTTGGTGTCATCTGCAAAGTTACTGAGGGTGCACTCTACTCCACAGTCCAAATCATTGATGAAAATATTAAACAGGACTTGGCCCAGGACTTGGCCCTGGGGTAGAACACTTGTGACTGGCCACCAACTAGATTTAACTCCATTGACCAAAACTCTTTGGACTTGGCCATCTAACCAGGTTTTACCCAGCAAAAAGTCGTGGTTATCCTCTGTGGAATAAAGCAAAGACAACTGCAGCCTTACAGCTTGGTTTCCCTATGTGGATACTTTCCTCACTGAAACCTTGAAGAGCACATATTATATATGATAAAAGCATCTATATGTATAAGAACATAGGTATTTTTGCACGTAAGAACATATATATATAGATATGAAATGCAAATTATCATTTTAAATAATTTGAGGATGCTCAGAATTGGATTGAATTGGATCCCTTTATGCAGTTTGAAACCTCACTTATCTGCTGATTGAGTGCAGGTGTGATAGGCTTGCATCAGCCCATGCGAGAAAGCAGATGCAGTGGAGAGCTCTGCCTTTAGAGGTGGCTGACTTGACTGCCTGCAATGCTAATTCAACCAAGTGTCTTCACTATAAATATTTAGCATTCTCTTGCGTCACTGTATATGGATATATATGTATGGATAGCTTTTAACCTAGGGTACTGTGAGGTAGAGAAACATAAAAGTACTATTTGTTACAGAGAGGGTAAGTTTAGTTTTCCTGTGCTCATTTCTAATTATTTCTTTGTACCAATCTTTTAGTATTTCTTTCCTTCCTTCCCAGTTTGTAAGAGATTCTTTTTTCCAGCCTAATATTCCAGACTAGGAAAAGAAATTTCCTTTAAAAAAATATATATATTGAGCAATTGCTGTGAAACAAATGTGGTGGACACCTGCAATGATGTTACTAAACCTGGTGTGGACTCTGAGTTAATATCTTTTAAAGATAGCTTACAAATTGATACTGCCTCCAGGCTCCATGCTCCTTGGTAACACTATGTCCCTCCTTCCTCACAGGAATAGAGGGGCGGGAAACAGTGCCTGCATGGAGATAACAGGGCTGTTCGGCTCAACTCTTTTGCTGAAGAGCAGAGCAAAACATGACAGATTGGCAAGTGAAGTAAGTGATGTTCTATGAAGAAGTGAAGCCTTTTTTATAGGTACCTAGAGGAGATTTGATAACATCTGATGCCACGTGCTGTATCTTTTCTTTCTGTCTTGTGATGCTACTACATCCATCTGCCAGATGTGTTCCTTCAAACACAGACTAGCTATATAATTTTGCTTGTAGGTGTGAAAGAAAAACAACCATGTCTGCATCTGCTTTTGGGAGGTTTGTCTCTCACATAAAAGTTTCTTTTGTCTATTTTGCTTTGAAACAATGGCATTAAATACTGAGCAGGAATATGATGGTGGTGTGGAAAAGGGTTGCCACTCCTTGCCCTGTTTTGTGGGGAGCGGGAAGTTGAGGGAAGAATCCCCGGAAGAGCAGGGAGGGTGATTTAAGAGTCAGTTCTAGAAGATGGAGAAGGAGGGTTCTGGGAGAGTTTCTGCATCTGTTTCTGCTCTGTGATACTCTTTCCAAGACTGGGTGAGAAATTCCCTTGTCACACTGAAGAGTCTATTCCTTTGAACATGCAACTGGATGTGCAACTCTGCACAAGTCACTGCTACATGGAAAACTAAGTGGAGGGACAACCCAAGTGTTATTGACCTGGCTCCAAAACTCTAAAGGTTACACAACTGAGAATAACCTTCTGTCTAAACCCTAGAGCATAGCCTAGCTGAGTAGCTCACTGGCCTGTGCTAAGACACCATTTCACCCCCAAAAACATTCCAAGTCTTGGCATGAAGTGCTGACTATTGACTTCTCTTCCCTCAAGCTACTTGTGAGGCCATGGTTCTTGTGGGTCTTTCAATATTCAGGCAGTGGCTGGAAGAAGCAAATATATGTTTCTTCAGGCAGGAAGTTATTTCACCCTCTTAAGAGTGACATTTTGACTTTGGGATTATCTCAGAAACTAATAACTGTAAGTTTATGTATTGAAGGTTTGGATAAAGTCGTATTTAAAAATACTAGGAATGAGAGGAAACAGTGGTTTATGTTGGTTGGGAGGAAAAGGAGTATTTGGCTCTTACACTTTATTAGAAGACAGCCTTTTGAGCAATAATTTTTATTTTTAATTAGGGAATTCCCTTTTTGGGTGAATAATGTGGTTATTTAAGATTGGTTTTAAGAATTACGGGACAAATGTATCTATAATCTAACTATAAAATTAAGAAATTATGCAAACATGTATAAAATATCATATTTTACACATAATTTTGGATCAAATCCAAGATTAATTAAGAGTCCAGGTTATCGCAAATTTTAGATGACTGGCTTCATTGCTTTGTGGAGTTTGAAGCTGGACACCCAGTATTAGGGAAAATCACCCATGAAACCTTAGGCCACAGTGGATGATTCTTTTAAAATTTCTAACCTGACAACAACCTACATGTCTGTGTAGCTGTATTCGCGTGAAGAGCTTTGCTGCTGACTTCATAAGGATTATTCACTGGAATAAACTTATGGACTGTGTATGTTTATAACCATGCTTCTTCATGAATAGAGATATCTTCTGTAACCTCAATGGCAAATTGAAAAATTCAAGTACCTCCATCCTTGTCTCCTTTGAAAAGATGATCTTTGCCATTATTTCGTACTACTTAAGTACTAGTATGTCTCGTATGGTTAACTGCAAGATTTCTAAAATGGGAAGGATTTCATCAGTCAATGGACATTTCCCCAGACAGTTGCACTGACTTTAATGACAGAGCTTAGATGAAGTGAAGTCGCTAGTGTGTCTGCTGTGTGTCATCTTGGACCGGGGATGACTGGCCCAACAGACCTGTGGGGTTCAACCATCAAGATGAAGCATGAACACGCAGCAGGAACACTTTCCCTTTTACAAGTTACGTTATTGATGGCTTCCTCCAATCCAGTACCTGGGAAACGACTAGGACTTAAGGGACGTGACAAGACAGAAGCACTATCCAGTATTGTAGTTAGGTCTAAAAAGCAAATGAACAAGACTTTGTGTTAAGTACTTAGTTTCCCAGATCCTCTTCTTTATTTTCCCATGCTCTCAAAACAGGACTCTTCAGTAGTGCTAGCCTATAAAGCTGAAACCTTGGGGCAGGTGCCTCACTAATTTCTTCCTACTGAATTAATTCATTGCTATTTTCCTCATATAAAGATAATTTTTAAAGTAATAAATATAAGTTCATTGTTGTTGGCATTTGAGCTTCAAGAACACATCCTAACATCATTTCCATACTTTTTTTCCTGCAGGGCAGAAAAGCTCCTTCTATGTTTTAAACTAAAAACTGAGGTCAGTTTATTTTTGAAGCAAGCAGGTAGCACTTGTACTGAAACCTCAGAGAGGATGGACTGACTGCAGTCATAAACATGGGTTGTACAACTACTCTTTCTGCCACTGCTGTTTTGAATTATGGGATCTGGTGATTCTAGTTTTTTCTTCGTGATGACTGGTGTAAAAACTGTTGCCTTTTTTCTTCCCCAAGGCTTTAACTTAACAAAACTGAATTGGAAAGTGTATGCAGACACAGTTTCTGGAGATGCAGTGCTTCAAGTTGCTGCTAGGTTTAGACCTCACACATAAGCTTTAACTAAAGCTACAGATAATGCCAATGAACAAAGCAGCAAAGGGAAGGATTTACTGATGAAAAACTAGATATCTTCCAGGTGGGGACTTTCAGAGTTGTCACTGTTGATTAAGCAGTAATGTCCTGTTGTGGGTACCAAAGCTGCATTAATTCACATCAGATCTCTGCCACATTTCCTCGGATTTGAAAACAGGGACAAGGGGGTTTCTGCCTTCCAGAGGAAGTGCATGGGATATTTAGGAATCTGTCATGCTTACATATTCGTCGTCACTTTCCTGCCATGACACAGAAGTGAGAGGAAGGCACACATTTCCCTGCTCCTTTTCACCATCCGAGCTCTCTCTCCTATGTTGGCTTGAACAGCAGGCAAAGATTAGTTTATGTATCACATTGGATTGTGAATTGTAGTGATAGACACATGTACACTCCTAGTATAGGGGTAACGATAGTAGCTGAATACTATATAAATAACTTTTTTTCTTAATCTTTGAAATTCGTTGGTAAATTTAACAGTATTGCCCAGGAATAGATAGAGCATTTGAGAGAAAACTTCACAGCTCTGGAAAAAATGAGAAAGGAGAAACCAAAACTCCTGGCACTAACAGACTGGTAATTTTGGTCCACAGCAATTAACTAAATTGCTCTTAATTATTTTTTTCATGTTGAAATCATGCAACAGACTGTAATTCTGTCACCTATGCTGTAAAAATATAAAGTATTCGTTTTGCATTTCTAAATATTCCTAGCTGTTATTTTAAATCAAAGATCCATCCACCTATTCCATAGGTTTGGGGTGGCTAAAACAAAAAAATTCAGAGGTTGCTTGCAGGCAAGATGATACAGCGATCAGCTTTGCCATCTGTGAGCCCTTCTTCATTACCACCACCTCTCCATTGACCAAATATTCAGATAACAGTTTAATCCTGATTCAGGCCTTTGAACTCAGAATCAGAGGAGGGCCACAAAAATGATCAAAGGGCTGGAACATCTCTCCTATGAGGACAGGCTGAAAGAGTTGGGGTTGTTCAGTCTGGAGAAGAGAAGGCTCCAGGAAGACCTTATTGTGGCCTTCCATTACCTGAAGGGGGCTACCCAAAAGCTGGTGAAGGACTTTTCACAGGGGTGTTTAACAACAGGATGAGGGACAATGGTTTCAAACTAGATCAGGGTAGATTTAGATTAGATATTAGAAAACTTTACAAGGAGGGTGGTGAAACTCTGGCATAGGTTGCCCAGAGTGTTGGTGGAGGCTCCATCCCTACATGCATTCAAGGTCAAGCTTGATGGGGCTTTGAGCAACCTGATCCAGTTAAAGTTGTCCCTGCTCACTGCAGGTGGGTTGGACTAGATGACCTTTAAAGGTTCCTTCCAGCCTAACACGTTCTATGGTTCTATGATCAGAGTTTCAGGCCCACGTGGTCAGTTCAGCAAAGCCAATGAGAAAAAATTCTTGACTGATAGGGACCCAAGGTGTCACCCCATGCCTTGGTTGTGTGTCCCCTTACCAGCTACCTGAAGGGTGGCATCCACTACTGTGCAGAGAATATGTCCTTGCCCAATGACTCACCTGCATCAAGTGAGCACACGTTAATTGAACTGTCACCAGTGTAACAGTTTGGGTTTAGGATTTTTTTCTGGTAGTGAGGACTCCAGCAAGATCAGATCTGACTTCAGTAGAAAAAATAATTCCTTCAAAAAGTTTTAGAGAGCAAATCCTATCTTGCTGATTTCTTTGAACTGCATAAACTGTAGTTTTCCTTCCTATATCAGGCCAGAGAGAATCAAAGACACAGAGACATGATTTCTCTCTCTCTCTGTTGTAATGACTAAATTTGCCCCAAAGAGGCACTGTGTGACTCACCTGAGCCTGTGTACCTCCTAATGAAATCAGTCACAGCCCAGATAGCAAATCCTGCTTCCAAGACACCTATGGACTGAAATTCACTTATCCCTATTTTTTTTTTAATAGTATTGAACGATTTTTCATGGTGTTACTGCACTGAGTACTCTCTAGATGTGCTAAATGAGAAAGTGATCATTAACTTCGAAACCTGAAAGAAAGAATCACTACTTTATGCAAAGACGGAAGACTGCAACTGCAGATGTCTTTTACATGCACATTTTGCTAGCATGGATGTGAAACTTGTTTGTAGGGTTTCTCATGGACCTTCAGTTATCAGTATTAATTGAGGGACTTGTGATGGAAAAATTGCTTGAATTTCTTCAGCAGGCTTAGTATGACAATGTAACAGATTTTTGTATACATGGTAGTGAATTTCTTTTCTGCTTTGATTTTTTTTTTTTAATTCTGTGTTTTTAAAATACTCCCCTGGCCCCAATCTCCTAATAGTTGTAACTCAAAACAGAATCCTGTTTTGAAATGAAAATACGAGGTATCCAAGTAGTTATTTTTCTCTTAACAGACAGAAATGTACTCACTATTTACTCATTTTCAGTTAATTGTGTCTCTCAAAAAAAAAATTGAAATTGTTCTATGGAGTTCAGACATCAATTGCTTTACCCTTTTTTCAATGAGGCAGCAAGATTTCAGCTGGTAGCTTTCTAGTATAAGCACTAGGGAGGATATACCAATTGCCTAATCCGAAGGCCAACCACCAAACAGCAGGAAAAGGTATTCTTGACGATTAAGCTTGTCTCTCCAAACAAAGTTTACTAAACGAGCCCAGAGCTTAGTTTTCAAGCAGTGCCTGCCCAGAACCACTGGCCTGGCCTGAGCCTACAGCACTGTCTAGAACTGTCTTCTGCTGACACATCCAGTCCTGAGCCTGGCCAGACATCTCAAGATGCCATGTGATGTAAAAGATATTATGAAGTTCCCCGGGACATGTCTCTAATGTCTGTCTCCTTCTCAGAGGGATCAGATCAGCTGGGCTAGCAAGACCCTAGAGGGCTTCCACTATAGCCTCTTCAAACCCTTCTATCTAGAAGATATAATAGTGGTGTTGCAGGTGGTCTTGCTGGACACAGGTGTGTCTGATAGCAGGAGTGAGTGATTAGGGGGCTGGTTAGCTCAGTGGTTTGAGCATGGTGCTGGCAACAATGACCAACACCAAGGTCGCGGATTCCATTCCCGCTCGGTCCCCATCTGTTGCCTGGTCTAGTCGAGAGGTGGTGTCTCTGCCCATGACAGGGAGGTTTGACTAGATGATCTCTAAGGTCCTTTCCAGCCTAGGCTATTCTATGATTCTATGATTAAAAGAGACATAATCAGCATTACTTACAGCATAAAGCTTCTGAAGATTCAGTGGAGATGTGATTGATCCACCAAAGAACAGTCTTGCATAAGTGTGACTTCCATAAAAGGTTTGCCTACAGTGGACTCCGCCAGAGCGAGCTGACTGCAGCCCATGCTGTTCCCACAGGCTATCTGAAGTTCAGATTTATGTCTCGTAGGGGTTTTGCGGGTGTCTGGAGTCCCCTTTCCTTCCTTTTTCCTAACCTCCTCTTACTCTCAAGAGGCTCTGGGGGTTATGGGGCTCCAGGTTACGAGGATAGCCCACTAAACAGTTAGGAACAGATAGCTGTCCTGATTCACTGTCACAGTGAGTTTCCTTTTATCCCACATTCTGGTACACATACAAAAATGCTGAATTAATATCTTTGATACTGTCTGCTGCATTCTTAGTGGGATATTTCACAGTATTCTGGCAAAAGAAATTCAGCTGTTTTATGCTTACTTATCCTATCTAAGAGTTGAATATGCTGCAGTAATGAGCAATGTATCAAACTGTCAAATTTACATTCAAGCTCTCTGAAATTCTCAGTTTCCAAAATAATAAGGCAATAGCTTTTAAAAAAAAGTGACGTCCTACAGTCCATCATGCAGTGCAGCCAAAACTCCTAGGTATGAAATGCTTCCTCCTCCAAGACATAAAAGCATTACAGACTATTAATTACATTATTATTAGCTGAGACATCTTAACTGTAAATCGTTGTTGCTTAAATACAGGCTACAAATAATTAATTGGCAGCCTGCCAGTTTAGGGAAATGAAATCTAGCACCGCTCGAAATAATATCAAAGCTAAGGCAGCTGTGAAAAAGTCTGAGAGCAGTCTAGAGGTACGTAATGTGTATTTACATTGGATAGCTACAAGCACAGGTCCTCAAAACTCCTGCGCTCCCTTGTGACAGACAGCATTGATGGGAAAGTCCGTCAGACTTTTCTTCCTAGTGCTTGCCTCCATAACATAATTGCAAAGAATTGCAAACTTCACATCGAAAGACAGCCACCCAGCAGGCTCTCTGTCCCATATGAAAGAGTATTTGTGGAACTATTCCAAGGTGTAAGGAAGTCTCAGGGTCCTGCTACAGCTTTTCTCTAGCCTAGATCAAAGCCTGAATTCAGAGAAATTAAGAATTACAGTTAGAAATATGGCCACAGTCTCTGGTTCCAACCAGAGATGTAAGAAATGTTCCTCAAGACAGTTAGTTATATACACACATGACTTTATAATCAAGATCTCAACCTTGTGGGTGAGATGTCCACAGATATAATCTTTCAAATAAAAACAGACTGCTGCAAAGCTAATATCTGAAATAAATTACATTTACCAGTCTTTGTAACTTATCAAACATGGAAATGTATCCACACTGCAGGAAATTCATTGCTGTAGTACAAACACAGCCAGCACCAGACAATAATCCTATTAAAGTAACAATGCTTGCTCATGCTGCTATCATTCATATCATACTGAAACTGCAATGAAGTAAGATCATTTAGTTTTTCATTTTTTCCCACCCCTCTTCCATGCATTCAGGAAAGACATTGCTTTTCTCTTTAAAGGTCATCAAAGATGTCTATTTTCTAGTGAATTTCTATATACTCTGGCTAGATATCATGGTCCCTAACATCTTTAATATGCCCATAATATCTGCCCCAGAGAAACCCCTTCTGACACCTTAAGAAATTAAGATGGACTGTGCTGCTGGGATCCAATCCAGATTTCATTCCTACAGCAGGGATTGCTTTCAAGATAGTGAATTAAGACCATGGTGGCTGAACTCCAGTAGTAACAGCTGCCCAGGAGCAAAGTGGACAAGAGCCAGTCGTGTCTATAAAAGAGTCGCTGTGTATCTACCTCAAAGCACTGAATTGTTATTTCCAGCTTGAAGTCATGGCCAAGCAGAAATCAGCAGAAGAGAGTGCTGTGTCTTACTTCCTTTACTGCACAGAAGAGCAGAATTTCACAGATGTTTTGCAGGAACTTACTTTCTTAACTTTGTAGGAACTGGGTGACTATGACCTCAGGGATCCTGGGAAGCATCACTAAGCATGGGATTTCCTTAGTATCACCTCACTGTCTCTGCTACCAGTTCTTGAGACACACAAAGGATGAGATGCACAAAACACATCTCTAAGCCACCCTTAACATCCTTGACAGTCAGTGGAGAGAAGCAGACTTTTCTGATTTCTGATTCATCCAAGCCTTATGAGTTGTGCCCTATTTTTGCTTCACTAATTAGTATGGAAGCCTAAGGTAACTACCTCTGATGTAGGCATCCAGAGCTGTATAGGATGAATTCCAAGCTCAATGAATAATTTCCTTGAGGGTAATAATCTTATTTATACTACAAAGTATTCTGTGCTTCCTTGGGGTGCAGGAAGCTTTCATCTGACCCAAGCACGCTGCCAAAATGGATAGTCTTCTCCTTGGCTGTGCAATCTCTCCCACACCCTTATGCTGGAGAGAAGTGTTGATGTGGCCATGTGTTAAATGGCACAAACTGCTGTGGCTGAAAAACAGATGAATGTCAAGGCTTCATATGCTGGTAAATCAACCATAGCCTTAGTCATCTTGTTCAGTGATTCCTTTCACTATTGCAAGATGGGCCATGCTTTATTTGTTGAAATCCGTGTCACTGATTTCTAATCAACCTTTACTTGCTAGATTATGGCAGTACCTATTGTCAAAAGTCTCTGTCTACATGTTTTAAAAAAAAAATCAAAGCAAACAATATCATGGTGAGGCACTGTTTTTAAACAGACTGAAAGAGAGTAATCAAAGTCACTTTGCCACCTGATGCTCTGTAGTGGGTCTATTCTGATTTCTGATTAAACAAAAATTTTGCCTAGGTTTGGAGATCTAAAGGGATCAGTCCATAAAATATCACATCATATATCATATGAAAAATAGCTGTCACTCTATGAATTCTCTTCCAGCTGGTGCTGGAGAGTACTTACACCCACACAGACTTGAAGGCAGACGGGTTCTGTGTGGCTTTGTGTGTTTTTAAAAGCAAAGCATTATTGCCTCATTAAGTGGACAGTAATTACAATTATTCACCATGTACTGTGACTTGCAAATGAGGCTTACAAAGTCCATTCAGAAACAAGTTGTCCATAAATACACATATTAAGAAAGTTAGTGAATTGTGCCTTGCTTTAAAAAAAATGCCTTTTTTTTTAAGCAAGAGTTTTGTAGCAGTATGAATCTTGATAAATGATCCCTCTCTACTACATGTGCCATACACAGTGGGGCTGTAGGGACTGCAGAAGAGTAGGACTCATGCAAAGAGATGTGTCTTGCCCAAATTGCAATGCCAGTATCTCCTGCCTTCTGGCACTTCAGAGCCTTGGTACCTAGACACTTGACATTGATAGTCAGGTGAGACTATGAATTATTACAAATTAGTGGATATCACATGGGTTGGTGAAGGCTTGTCTAGACACGAATGTTTCATTTAACTGAGGAAAAGAGAGCTAAAAGTCAAGGTGGCAAAGGACTGAAGGATTAAGGGTGCTCCTTCCACAGTGCTGTGAATGAATTCTGAGCCCTCTAGTGACTTTCTCAGGTAACCCTGAGCTTGCTACTACCCTCTTGTCACACTGAGTCACTCACACAGCAGTCACCCACATTTGCTATTGACCTCAGGGTACTTGGAGACAAACCATAGCCCACAATGGTGGTGTTTCAGGAGATGAGAGGTGTAATTTGGTGTCCGTGTAGCAGACAGACCAGTTATCATCCAAATCTGAAAAGGAACACAGATCTTGCGGAAGCCTTTACTTGGAGCCAGTTACTTATGAGGGGCATGCACCACACAGTGCACATCAGAGACTTGGGCATCAGGGAACACCAAATCCTTATGAGACCTTTGGTAAATTTGCCTATTCTCTTTTCCAGCTATTTTCCTCCTCCTCTTCCACTTATATTTCTTAGCACACTGTCTGGACAGTTACCCAGTGTCTGGTTTTGGGAACTACTTGGAGACCCAACACAAGGATCTAGGAGGTAAAAAAGTACAGTTCAAAACTGAAATGGTTAAAAATGATCTTCAAATGTCAGGCTGCCTCAGGGAAGAAAGATCTCACCTCAGCACCATTTAGAGTGATGTCGGGTAAAGGGAATTTTATTCTTTCAAATGTATGTGCATTTATAATGCATAAAAATGTAGTTAAATGCAGGCTGCTGTGTGACTGAAGAGCGAATATTAAACATAAACGGGTTGCTTCACATCTGGAAGGAAAGCAAATCAGCATTGCTTCTCCACAGGATGAAACTGAAATGTGAGCCTTGCAATGCTGTTACTAGGCCAGGGAGAAATAAAATAGAGAGTTGAGAATCAGTATGAGGTAAAATATGCCATTAAACTATCAGGCGAAATGAGGGCAGAAGAAGAGAAATGCTGGTACAGGAGGAGAAGGAAGAAAAATTGTTGTCTTCTGGACAGAGTTAAGGGTTTTTTTGTGTGACAGCCTAATGCATATTTTTGGAGCTGATATGTTTCAATGGGTAAAACACAAATTTGGGAGGAGGATTGTATGACTTTCAACAGTTTTCGCGTACTTATTCCTCTGTTTTCTCTGACAGTTTTTGTGTGCTTTGTTGCTTTAGACGAATTATCAAAGGTAAAAAAGTTTGTCTGCAGGCTCGTATTGTTAGGACCCCAGTCCAATTAGGATATCAAGTTAGTTGGGAAAATGTAGCTTCTTTACATTGAGGCTTCTTCACAAGAAGGTAGGAAATGCCTGTGTGTAAGTGCATTTATTAAAAACACAACTTGCATGATCTTTTTCTATCTTTCTTCTTTTTCCCCCTAAACCTTGCTGGGAACATGGTCATATCCATCAGACAGCATGAATGCATTCACTGAATAGGTAACAGTGCAGTGTTAGAGACCCCAGACTCAGCTTTCATCAGCTGATGACTAATCCTGCTTCCAATGAAAAAGAGGAGTGTAACTGGCTAAATCTATTTAATACGGTTTTTTTTCTCTCAGCTTGTGAAGCTTTCCTTTATATAATATAATTTCCAAACACTGTCTGCTCCATCAAATATATTATTTTATTTAGGATCTTTTGTAGTATGCTCCTGACAATACAAACACAACTTTCCTGCCTAAAAATGTAAAGAGAGAGAGTTTGTTTAGAAAAGGAAAACTGGCATCTATTGTTTAAATCAGAAGACAGAAGCACCAAAGCAAATGCCTCTGAAGCTGTCCATATGTGATCTTAACTCTCCATTTACTGATCCTTTTTCATTATCATGAGGTGCTAATCTACAATTCCTCATAATTTCTATATGGTTTCGGACAGTTGCAACAAAGAACCAGAAAACATTTTCTATCATCCAGCCCACTGAAGTGAACAGTCAAAAATCAAAATAAACCTCCGCCATAGGTTACTGTCAGCAGGCACAGTAGTTCCACAGATATTAGATATATCTGGGATCGCCGTGCTCTGCCTATGGTGGGTGGTTTCCTCTTCTGAAAGTGTCTGAGTGGGATTAGGAATGACTTCAGCATGTGATGACAAGGAGCAGGGATATAAGTCTTTACATCTGATGCCTGAAATTAACTTCCATGTGGTCCTCGGAGGAAGCTTATGAGTTAATAATTTGTTGGATAGGATTGATCTAATTAAAGAAGACGAAGTGGGAAAAGTTTATCAAGGAATTCAGTCAGGGCACATAATGCTGCTGGCCGTGTTTTCAGTCACTCAACACTGTTGCAGTTTGCATGAAACTTAGGATTCTGTAGCGGCATTGACCCATTACATTTTTCCTGGAGAAGGAATAGAGAGAATAGTTTGAGAAGATAAACAGAATTAGGCTGCTCTAGAGGTAGAGGTAGATTAGGCTGCTCCAGAGGTGCTTTTTCTTGAAGCTTCTCAGCTCTTACTTGAAGCTTTAGTTACAGAAAGATTTCATTTCTCAAAAATTTGTTTTGCTTAGGTCCTCTATCATACTGCAAACGTCTTTTCCCTTATCTATCATGAAGCTTTTGTTAAAGGTATTAAACAGGTCAGAAGGAAAGGTGTCAGTTATGGTGTAGGCTCTGGGAAAACTCTCTGACTACCCCAAAATTTGGCTGCACCAGTAAATTAGACAAGGCTAAGTAATGTTCCTAGGCATGGACTTGGAATAGATGATCTAGGCCTCTCCAAAATTATTTCTAGTTTTTGGGGGCATGATCAGAGTCAGCTGCAATAAGCAATTTTGGAAACAGCCATCCTATTTGTGCAGGGTAAAAGAGTTTAGTAATATTGTCAGAAATGTTATTCAATGCGTTTTAGCTTCAGTTCCACATAAGAGGTGTGTTAATTTAATATTATAGATATTGCACCCGTGTCCACTCTTGCTTTTTCATGCTGTGATTGAGACTGCAGACCATCTGCTTTATTCTGTTCATTTTATTACCCACCAAGTCAGAATTTCTTGCCACTCAGTTCCTCTTCTTCTTTCATCTAATTTACAAATATGAACCCCACTTTGTGATTGGTCTCTCATTTGAGGTGGTCAAGAAACCACCCACATGTGATAGTTCTCTATCTTTCATGATAACAGAGTTTAAATCCAGCCCCTCTGTAAACTGAAGTGTTCAGCCATTCTGTATCCAAGCTACTGATTGGATCCTCTGAAATCAGTGCAGACTGTTCCTGAATTTACTCCTGCTTTTGCTTAAAGATTGGAGTGAGAGTCATATTTTCAGATCTAGAATAGCATCTATAGTTATTAGCACATTATAATTTTTGGTCACTGAGCACTTCTGATGAAAAATTCCCTCTCCCACTGAATGTATCTAGTTCTTGAATCACCTTTTCTTTTTGTACTTGAAAAATTTGCATTTCCTTCTCATGCTAGGAATAGACTGTTTCTTGGGCACTGGTCATAATTTCTGGGTCAGCTAATAAACCCTTTTATATTCCCTACCTAAATGCTTTGTATTAGAGAATTGTTGAGTTGGAAAATGTTAGCTTCATTTAGTTATCGCTAAGTTTTGCTGAGAAAGGAGATGGCTAGTTCATATACTGGGTCCATTTGCAGAAGCAAAATGTGTTTAATTGGCCTATTTTTGCTGCAAGTTCACAAACTTTCTCCAGCGTGGTCTCCAATTAAGCAACTGAATCTGATATGAAGTAATTGAGACTGACCTACCTGTCTTGCAGTGCTGCAGTGAGTTGCTGTGGATGGTGAGAGGAATCAAAGTTCCCTCTGAAGTGCTTTCACACCACATAAAATAGAAGATGCAAATGCTGGGATCTCTCTAGAAGTTCCTCAAAAAGGTGGATTAAAGAATATAGTTAAGTAATTGAAGCAAAGCAACGTGAATACCTTCCACTACTCATAGCAATGCTTGTGAGATGATGAATACTTAGTGCACTTCTTTAAGGCCAACTATCTCCTACCATATTCAGGGTGTGTCCATTTTTCTCTTGAACCCACTTGTTGCTCTCTAGATTTCCAGAAGCGCCTAGCCTCTATAGCTGGTATTAAAAGGGATATGTAAACTCTTATGCCTCCCAGGATCAGACCCAGGGCTATGATTCACCTCATCTAACTTGAGCTGTGTACAGGGTGAACATCTCTGTGCTAGTTATTATACCTTCTTCACAGTCAGTGGAGAGAAATAAATGCACATCTGTAACATAATCCATATAACTTCTTCTAAATGGCTATTTTATGTTGAGATAAATTGCACACAGTTCCTCTCCTCTCATCTTGAGAGGGCTCAGGGTGATTAGTTCAGATTCAGGAGTCCGCTTTGTAGATATTAATTTTCATACTGATGCAGCATACACTATCACTCTCAAGTTGATCATACAGAATTAGTGACTGATCTTAGCACCTCTATTTCTCACTCCGTCTCTGGGCTTTCACACTGAATAACACTGTTACAAAGCATCTCCAGCTTTCTGAGTCAAAAAAAAAGGAGTTTCTAAAAAGGTTGCTTAAGTATAAATTTATGAGGCAACCTGAAGGAGAGAAGTCACTATTCACTTCTGCTCCTAGAAGCCCTAAAATATAACAACAGGCAGTCCTGTAGCTTATAGTTATAATAGATTCTGTTAGGAGCTCAGTATACTGATGAATGCAGTAAATCCACAAATAATTACTAATTCATCATTGTTGCTGGCTTCTAGTATGTACACTCTGGCCTTCCTGAGCTTTAGGATGTTTCTACGGATGTAAACTCTTGGCAAGCATGATTTACTTCTGTTACTGTGAACAGATGTGTTGTGAGGTCTGAATCTCCCACCAACATGGCAATTAGACTCTGCCATAGCATATACACTCCCAGGAAGCCTATGAAGTCAGGAAGAGCTCTTTGACTCTGATACATTGGTTATCCAACTAAATTCAGGCATCCTAAAACAGATGTCATCGATTGATTAGGTGAGATGCACACTAAAAATATCAGTTTCTTTACACCAAGAGAACTGACTTTCTTAACTTTAGGACATAGAAGTCCTCGCATGTCTCTGTATCTGATTCATATATCTCTTGTGGTCTGAACAATCCATTCACCACAAGACCACTCTTATCTCAGAAAACATTAACTTTTCCTTCTCTCCCTGTGAAGAGCCTACTAAAGCTTTGCTTACTTGATCTCAAACTTATATACTAGTAACCTCTGCTATGAACTTGTTTGTGCAACAAACAATATGCACTCTCCCAACAGTATCTAACTAAATGAAACAAGGAAATAAGAGTCAGTAGCTCTTGTTTCTGTAGATTCTTATGCCATGAGATCCTGTTAAGCAGTAGGCTGTTTCAAGCATATATCCAATACATACCTACAATTATTGTGGCAGTTCATTCTGAAGACCAAAAGTGCTCACTTCTGTACTCCCAGCATTGGTTGTGTGAGCAAGATTTGGAAGACTAATGGTGCTTTGTGCCACCTTGCTGCAGAAGGCCAGTCTGGGCTCTGGGAGGCAGACAGAGAAATGGTTACTAATGTAGACTGGAACTGGTCTATCATGGCTCCAGCTTTTGGCTATGGAGCATCTCTTCTTGTAGCCAAAAAGCTTTCCAAACGTGCTTCACTTTTACCTTCATTTAACTGTTTCAATTATTTGAGCTTGCCAGCAGCTAAGATTGGCTAGAAGATATATTCCTGGGAGATCTGAACACCTCACCCTTTGCTGAGAGCTTTGCAGTAACTCTCTCCTGCTCCTGCAGCTTTCTTTTCCCTTGGGCAGGGGGAATTCTCATTCCAGTTTCCATTTGCTTTCACCATCAACTGCAAGGCCCGTGGGTTTGATTGAAACTGCAAGCTCCTGAAGCTATCTTACAACAATATAACAGCTTGTCTCATGCTTACAGCTGCTAAAGGAACCTCTATAATTTTCTGGATGGGGCAGCCTCTGCAGCATCCTTAGAATTGCCAGGTGTGATCACCAGTATATCTCACCCAGCCCTTTTTTAAGGGTCTTTTTTTTTCTTAGTAAAACCAGCAATACAGGAGCTGCAGAAAGGTATAAATCTCAGGTAATACACGGTTTCATTGCCCATTGCTGAATTCCTGTTATATCTCCTGATCTCAGCTTTACTTAACACATCCAGCTGTCTCCCTGAATATCATTCTTAGCACTGCAGTATCTCCTTCAATACCTCTAAAAACCACTTGTGGTTTTTATGAAATTTTTTAGCAGGAGACAGTCCGTCTTGCAAGACATTGCCAATACCTAAACAAGATGGAAGGCATTGCTAGGCTGTTCCTTGAACATCCTGCAGCACCAGGATCTTGATGTATGATTACTGAAGATTTCTAGAAGAGGTGGTGGAGGACATCTCTTTTACCAGCATTATATAGTAAGTTGTGAACAGAGTTCTGAACCACAGTTCAAAGGGGAGGGATGCCATCCAGGGGGATCTTGACAGGCGTGAGAAAATGGGCCAGTGCAAATTGCATGAGCTTCAACAAGTCAAAATTCAAGGTCCTGCTCCTGGGTCAGGGCAATCCCAGGCACAAATATGAACTGGGTACAGAGTGGTTTGAGAGTAGCCCTGAAGAGAAGGACTTGGGGGTGTTGATAGATGTGAAGCTGAACATGAGCCACCAGCGCGCTCATGCAGTCCAGAAGGCCACCCGTGTCCTGGGATGTATCAAGAGGAGTGTGGCCAGCAGGTCAAGAGAGGTGATTCTCCCCCTTTACTCTGCTCTTATGAGACCCCCACCTTGAATACTGCATCCAGTTCTGGTGCCCCCACCGTTAGAGGCACATAGATCTGTTGGGGCGTGTTCAGAGGAGGGCCACAAAGATGATCCAGGGGCTAGAGAACCTCTGACATGAGAATGGGCTGAAGGAGCTGGGATAGTTCAGCCTGGAGAAGACTCTGGGGGGACATATAACTGCCTTCCAATACCTGAAAGGAACCTACAGGAAGGCCCCCTACAGGGGCTTTTTATAAGAGTGTCCAGGGATAGGACAAGGGGAAATGGATTTAAATTGAAGGAGAACAGGTTCAGAGTGGATCTTAGGAAGAAATTCTTCAGTATGAGGGTGGCAAGACTCTGGAATAGATTGCCCAGAGAAGTCGTGGATGCCCCTCCCTGGAGATGTTCAAGGCCAGGTTGGATGAGGCCTTGAGCAACCTGGTCTAGTTAAGGGTATCCCTACCCATGGCAGGGAGGTTGGATTAGATGATGTCTAAGGTCTCTTTCAACCTAAACCATTCTACGATTCTATTCTATGATTCTATCATAGGTACAGCTGTGGAGAGAGGCATGTGCAAATAGCCAAAGACATACACAAGGGCAAGAAAATATTTATTCCACAAAAAGCTTTCTTAATTTCTCAAAACATAAAGACTTCACTGGGAAAGGAAGCAAAATATAAATGTACATGAGAGATGCCACGAGAAAGATGCAAAGAGAGAGTACTGTCATTAACTTCTGCCCATCTTCAAGATGAGATGAAATCTCTGTCATGCCATATGTCCCCTGGTCACACTTTCAGTTTTGATTAGTTCCTTGAAGGCAGATCACTTTTTTATTTTCCCCTGTAGAACTGGGATTTCAGTTATAAAAAGGAATAAAAATCTTTGTTGTTTGTTTGTTTGTTTGTTTGTTTGTTTTTAAATCAAACATCAGAACTCCCAGGTCTGGGAAAAGATTTAACAATTGGCTGAGTAAGTTGAGAAGGTAGAATAGCCCAGTTTATAGACTCCTATGTAAAAGTCACTTTACTGGACACCAATTTAATGAAAGTTGTCCTTTCTCCCATTCTTCTACTCCTTCTTCCAGTACAGTAAATAGTGCAGTAGAAAAAATGAAAGTTCACCGATGAGGGCTGAAGAGACTTAAAAACCATTAAATCATTATAGTAATGGGTGCAGGGAGCATGTCCTAGGGGAAACAAATACAGTACAAGAGGCAGAAAAGCAGAAAGATGATTGGATGAAGTCAATTTAAAGTGAGAAATATACCTTCATGCCAGGAGAAACAGAAGATGCTGGAAATAACAATCAGTTGGGGAATATGTGGCTCCAGGAAGTAAAGAGATTTTTCTCTCTAGAGGCCTGGCTGTGCTCTTACTTACAAAATTGCATAAGTAAGTGTGCTGGTGTCAACAGAGAAGCTAGATTAATTGTAAACAGAATTGGGAACTACTGTGTAAATAAGGATAGCTGCACTGGAGTCATGAACTCAAACAAGAACTTGTCGCTCAAGAACTGATTTAGTTTCAGAAGTCATTACTCTGCTGTGGATAGAGTTCTCTGTAGGAGGATTAGATTAAGTCGTTCCAACTCCTAGTAGACATCTATCTACATCTGAAAGCCTGCCACCTTCCCTAGTTGTCACTGCATCAGCTAATCCATTAAAGATATCAGGAAAATCAAACTGCAGGAATCAAACTTCTCTCAGATATGCTGCTACGCTGTTACAACAGCCTGTACCACGGTGTGGACAGTAGTTTTCACCCAACACTTGCCAATCTGAGTAAAAAAAGCTTTCACTCTCCAGAGTTATTCTCCTAGCAATATTCACTGATAGAACATTTCATCTTAATTTTAATCCATGTTCCTCCCATGTAGCCAAGTTTCCTTTCTAGTTTGATCCAATAGTGATTATAATTTCATAATCTGTAATGCAACTATGCAATATTTATGCTATATGGCATAAAGATCACAGCTTTCTCAAGTGCTAGCACAGAGCATTAAAAACTCTAGGCAAAAGCTTGAGGTGCGACAGCTCTTCTCACTGAAGTCTACCACCTTCAGAAACAACTCCAACTACACACAGCCACAGCCTAATCCCTCAGCCCTCCCACATTTTCCAGCAGTGCCTTATTATCAGTTCTTAAGGTGCAGTAAAGTGAGACAAACAGAAGTAATCTTGAAGACACCAAAAAAAAAGCAAGGTTGATCTATGGTCTCTCTACTTAGCTGCATAGGCTTTGGTGCTAGCCTGGCCTTTGGTGAATTGATTCTGCTCAATAAACAATCAGAAAAGCCACAACCAGTAAAAAATAAGGTGCTTTCTGCCTGCTCTGATTTCTGAATCAGTTCATAAGAGGTCGCATGAATTAGCACAGAGAAAGGGAAAGGATCAGAAGTGGGAGGAGGAGGAAAACTACCATCTTCCGTAATAGCACACTCGCAGTTTAAAATAGCTGATCACACTTTTAATATAATGCTTCTTGTTTCTGAGAAAAGCATGTCCACGACTCAGAAAATAAGCTAGCTATGAACCTCACTAAACATCTCTCCCATTTGCTCTGTGGCTCACCTCAAATAGCTAACCAATCACCGAGGCTGACTACTGTTAACTAATTGAAAGTGACTTGTAAGAACTCATCTGATTACACTATTCATTACAGTTGCAAGAAAATTGGTTTTGTTTTGTTGGGTTAATGTGCTTGTCCCTAAAATCAATACAATTTTTTTCCTCCCACTGTTGTTAGTCTTGAAGGGGGTAGTGGTTATTTTTCTACTCTACTAGGAACTGCACAGTAGTTCTATTTCTTTAAACCTCTGTTTTCTGGAATCTTGTTATATTTTAAATTAGTCATTAATTTATTTAAAAATGCAAGGCTCTGGAGGTCATATTTTTTAAGAAATTTTAATTTAATGTTTCAGAGCCTGGCTCAAGCAGAAGAGGAAACTCTATACTGATTTTTTAAATGATCTCATTCATTTTACTGTTTTTCACAATGTGTGCAAGATTTCTAATAGCTTTTGAATCATTGGGATAGGTAGTAAAATCTTGCACTTGTCTGCGACCTTCATTGTTAGAAAAAGTATTCCAACTTTTCTATCTGCCAGTTAGTTGTGGAATACTTTTGTGCACAGACCCAGTGGAAGTGCCCCAGACCTCTCTTTGAAGCAAAGAGAAACAAACCTATATAGAAACACAGGTAAACACAGACACACACACATCTGTTATTCGCACTAGTCTGGTAGCTACACCTGCACAATGACAGTGCTAGCATAGTGATAATCCAGTTAGCAGGGATTTTATGAGATATTTAAATATTGATAAGAGAAGTATTCCTGCTTCCTTCAGCTACTTAAGTCAGCAGATACTGAACACCTTCTTAAACATGCGATTACCAATAAATAACATGTAATACCATTGCTCTTGAAAATCCCCACAAGGTACATTATGCAACAGGAGTGGATTTTCATTTCTTTTTTTCATTGTCCCTTTTTATTCCATTTTCCTACTCTCCTTTTCCACCCACTTTCCAAATGCTGAGGCAATTTTTTTTCACACAAAAACTTAATCTTATTTCCTTTGTAGTAATTTCCTAAGTTCTAATACATTTTCCCACACACATACATGGTTAGTTTAAAAAAAAAATCCTCTGTTATCTAGCAGGATGACGAGAACAGATGAATCTTGCTCTGGGGGGAGACCTTTGAACTAGATCTAAAGATATCTAGTGACATTTGTGACTCAGCTCATTTATACTAGCTGATGATATGTCTGGTTACAATACAGAGGGAGGAATCTATGCCTGATTTAACTAACACTTTGGGAGACTATATTTCCTATGCAGCCAGTAAACACTGAACCCATTCCAGGTGTACTCTTTTTTAAGACTCATTAAAAAAAACAAACAAAGTCTTGAAACTCATGAAGTAGCACCCTTTTTACTGGAAGCTGTCTATGGCTCAACTACTAAAATACAGCAAGGAGATGTACATTCACCTCACATAGGTAATTTTTAAAATGGATGGGCTCAAAGCTTTATATTTTTATTGCTTCCTGAGCCTAGGATTTGGTGATTTCAAGAAACTGTTCATCCACCTGTGCTAAGAGGCACATGGGGAAAAAAAGAATAACTCTTCCTGCAGTTGCTAGGTATGGCATGATGGAGATAGAAGCAGTGCATAACTGATAGGAAAAAGGTGAGATGTTCCCTTGTACCATATGAGGAGTAACAGCTGAGCTGTGCACTATGAGCACAAATTAAAAACAGCCTTTTGCTTAGTCAATTGCTTATCCAAATGAGGACAGCAAGCTGTAAAGAGAATTCATTACTTGTTGGCTTGGTTGATCAGTCTCGTAAGTAGCCAAACCTAAGAGCCATGTAATAATCAGCAACTTGCATTGCTGGATACATGAGAAAAATTCTGCACATGTCAAATAAAGTTTAAGCGTAACCAGGTTGAGCCATAACTGAAGGTAATCAGCAGATTCACAGTCCAAGACAATGTGTTGATAAGCAATGATGCCAGCACTTCAGTTTTATGAACAGGGTATCCTGAAGGAAGGCCAAGAACTGGTTTATTCATTTTGAGGGGGCACATTGAATGCTCTCCAGCACATGTGAACTCTGGGGTTAAGGTATAATATCAGAGTGACTCCTGGTATATGGCAGGGACATGCTTTAGGCATCTCTGATCCTATTTATAAAATAACAGAACATTTCAATAAAGAGTAAATGTACCAGCCCAGACCAGTGTGAATGTACTTACAGTGGATCTCTCCAAAGCCCTTCACCAGGTCCTGTCAGAGGGCTCCTCTAGACATCTGGGCCATGAAGACTGGCTAGTAAAAAAAAAGAAGAAAAAAATGAAAGTAAAATTGTTGTATGTGTAACACAAGCCTTTCCCTGATTTATTCAGCAAGAGAGGTTAGCAGAGTCCTGGGAGAGAGGTTAAAATATAAAAAGTGAGCCAGTTTGCAAATTAAAATGTAAGTCCCCTTGCCACTCACCTCCTTGCCTATCCACATCTCCCAGCTGAAAACAAATAGAACTAAAACATTTTTTTTACTTATTTAAGAAGTATTGCAATGCATGCTCTGAGTAAAAGAAAAAGCTGTACTCATGCATACATCTCTGCTTGCTCCAGTCACCCTGGATATGCATCACTGCCTGCTACTTATGGCAGTGTTCCAGCTCCTCTCCTCTCCTCTCCTCTCCTCTCCTCTCCTCTCCTCTCCTCTCCTCTCCCCTTTTTTGAGAGTTCAGCTAGAATGAGCAAAGGACTCTCTGAAGTGAACCTCTCCTGATTTCCTTTTTCTGTCCACTTTCTAACAAAAATGTGTTTGCATCCCTCCCTAGTTTGAAGAGCTTCGTGTATTTGGCACTACTTTCTGTGCCTGAGCAGAAGGAGCTCTCCCATGTTGCAGAACTGGAGCTCCCAGTAAGCTGAGGGATGGGCAAAAGCACAGAAATAGACCAACAGAGTCCAGGAACCAGACTTGGGAATAAAGTGCTTGACTAACTGTGTCACAAGCCATTGCTGAGCTTTGTCCCTAGCAGGAAACATGGCCCTTAATACTAAATGAGCTCTTGGTCTTTGAAAAAGCCAAGCAGCTAGGCACGCAGCATCAGGCAGCCATGCAGCCAGGTGTAACCAGATGGCCCATTGGCTGAAACAAAAGCTATGGGAGAATTGCATGCATAAGTAGAGCCAAATAGAAATACTGTAAAGCCAGAAGCATATCTGCTCATTTTGGAAACAGGATGAGTTTATTAAAGGAATAGGACTGGAGGAAAGAGTTCACATTACAAGGCACCTCCTGTATCCTTATGTAACACCTCTAAGATAGTCATACTCCAGATGTTTTCTTGCACTGACAGATCAAGGTTGTTTCTTATGATGGAAATGCTTAGGTACTCCACTCTAGATCTAGGTGCTACACAAACACACGGAAAAAGCAAAAATCCAACAGTCTAAATAAAAACACAGATGGGAAAGGGTGGCTTGTAAAGTGAATTTTGCATCATGACACATCACAGTCATTAAGAGATAGGAAGAAGGAGGTCAGATTTCTGAATCCCA
Source organism: Apaloderma vittatum (assembly GCF_000703405.1). Classification (NCBI taxonomy): domain Eukaryota; kingdom Metazoa; phylum Chordata; class Aves; order Trogoniformes; family Trogonidae; genus Apaloderma; species Apaloderma vittatum. The sequence continues at coordinate 274,800 of NW_009722121.1, read as the reverse complement.
GCTTGGCATCTTGGCTAGTGACACGGATGCCTAGTGCATACCTCTTATTGTGTTGTCATTATATATACTCACCCCAAATATGACCCACAAGATGCTATACATTTCCTTTTTTGTTGTTGTTGTTTTGGTTTTCTGTTGAGGAGAGCCTTGTCTTTTGTGTAGGGCCACATCTTTAACAGTGTCCATATGCACTGACATACTTGCATTCCCAGGACTGGTCCATCAGAAGTTTGAGGCTGATGTCAAATGACCATCAGCAGCATCTCTGACATGGTACAATGCTGGCATGTCCTAGGGTGCACCACAGCATAAGTGAGAAAAGAGGCAAGGGACCTTGCAGTCACCTTGTAAAAAAAACCAGGGTCCTGCTGACTGCGTAAGAAGAACTCCAGCCTTTATCCTGGACTAGAAAAACATTTGCTTTTAGGTTGAAATTCAGCTCTATCCTCTTAGGTGCACACATACAATGCATGGACTTTCCAACTAAATCAACTCCTCAGGAGGTGAAAGCCAGATTTGCTGCCCTAACAGCGTTGCAGTGGCATTAGTTTCCTCAATTCCCCATTTGTAGGCTCTCTGAGGTCTCTCTGATAAGCTCTCCCCAAGCAGATCTAACATCAACCCCAACGGGGGCCCAAACTCCATTTGCTGGGTACTACTGACCCTTATGACAAAATTATCATGTTCTGCAGTTGGGCAACGCTGTGTTCAAGGCCATACATAAACACTTTACTGCTGGCTATTAGATTTTATTGCTCTCTCTAATATGCTTTGAGATAACTAAACTCATGCCTGAAAGAGGCATTTAAACAGTTTTAACAGTATCTACTTCACATAATCTGCTTTATGGCAGCATCTTATGGTTTTACCCATTTAAAATGTGTTTGTTGTTGTTTTTTAATCAAGGGATATGTACTATGACCTTTGAGCAATGGCAGCTTCTGCTAGAAGACAGCTGGCAAAGCAGTGTGCAATACAATCTATGGAGATTAAATTAATTTCATTCCTTCTTAAGACAGATGACTGGGAGGCTGGTGGATCCACTGGGATTTGGGTGGATTGAATTCCTTTTACTTCAAAATGAGAGCTGAAACTAAGATATAATACATATATTTTTGTTCAGTGGATTCAACCCTGCACTGAACTGCTTGGCTAGTTTGGGTAAGAGAAGATACACTGGTATTCTTGAACCAGTCCATGAGAAAGGGGTTGGAAAGAGGTGTGGATGTGTGTGGTGAGGGACAATTTGTTCTGATGAGCTATGCTTCTGGTAGGTGTCATGAGGTTCGGTGTAATCCTTCCTCGTAGAGAGCTGAGTTGCTCTGAAATGTTAATAGCTGTCAAGACAACCTGCGCTTCTGCTGTACTATCTGCCACTGAGTCTCACAACTTCTTGTGAAAATGGAGCTAGAAATACGCCCAACAGACCCACAGTTTGTCAGGTCAAAGACAGCAAGCCCAGATCTTTGCTGTAGGATAACCGCTGGCAAGGAAGGAGAAAGAGAGTTTGTCTGGGTGGCTTGTGGTACGCAACCTTTTTGACACCAGTCTCCTAACTGTTGTAGAGTGATACTCTCTTTGGGGACAGTTTCTCTCTGCCTTAATGACTTATTTTTTTTCTATAGCATGTAGCAGCTGGAACAAATGGCCCAGACTGGTCTAGTAAAGTGTGCAGGTGTTCACAAGGGAGATTGCAAAGAGGCAGGTTTTTATTTCACACAGACAGAGACAAGAATTGAACATGTCCTTCATCATGGGGATGGAAGGAGCAGGCTCCCTGCGGACACTGGTACCACTGCAGAGTCTTCATAAAAACCCACAGCAGTAACCAGCTCTGCCTTCAGTAGATAACATGCTTGGATCCATAAGGCACATAGCCAGAGGAAAACTTCACTCAGGCCCAGGTATTGCACCAATGACAAGTTTTAGATATTTGTGTGTGAGCAACCTGCAAATAAAACAGAGTTTGGGCTCTTTCTGGATTAGCATGGAGCTAAATTAATCTCAATTTTTTTGTTTAGGTATATAAAATGAGACTTAGTCTTTAGTCAGAAAATAGATGCTTGATCTTTTTGACTGTTGTTTGTAATAGACAGAAACTCTCATCATTTGACTCCGTGCGGGTTACCCTCGAGGCTACCCCAGTGCCCCAGATTGAGCTGGGCACACCTGTTGTGAATGGACAGATTGGTTGGACACTTCCCCTGTGTGAGCACACAACAGCTTCACCAAATGCAGTTGCATTCTGTGACAAAGAGAATCCACTAATTACAATTATCTTCATACCAGCTGCAAGGTAAGGGCATGCAAGACACTTCCCATCATTCAACTGACTCAGAAGCCTGTTAAGTCCACAGACTAACGTATGCCAGAGGCATATGCCATACAGGGAGTTGAGCAAACAGACCAGATTAATAATTTGGGTACCTGAAGACTTATCTCTGCACACAACTTCCAGTTAATTAAGCTACCCTTATCGACACATCACTGGGCTACCTTTGAAACAAATTAAGCAATGCTTTCTTTCTAGCATCATCAGTGAAGACACATCAAAAGGTTGCATAATAAAGTCTTTGTCTCTCAAGAGCTCCAGGACTTTCTCCTGCTTATGCTCATGCCTGAATCTTGCTTGCACGCTCCACATCACAATTATGTGGCATGGCCATTTGAAATTGTTTGCTCCTGTCTCTCTCCAAAAGGCCCTTTTGCCATGACAAGAAGCACCCTGATGTTTTGGTGTTAGGCAGAGCTCCGAGATCCCTGAGAGAGATTTCTGTTGAACCTTCAAAGAAAACTAAACCTGCCTTGCCAGTGGCAAAGCACAGGACAGACCCAAGCTGCCAGGTGATGCTGAAAAACTTTCCCGGGCTGCTCTTGGGTTGCATATTTTATTGGTGTTTTTTCTTCCTTTGGACCATTTCCATAGAACGCAGGAACCCTTGGGAAATCAAATAATGGCCATATATCTCTTTCCTTCCCTTTATTAGTTTGCCACATAAATTAATGAACAATAACAGAAAAGCACATAGACAAAAAACATCTGCCAGCATGTGCACACACACGCACACATGGAGAAATAAGGTTTCCTGCTTGCCAGGATGAGAAACATGTTTGGGATGATAAGGACGACTGCAAGTCAGAGTGTTGTGGCTGCACTATAGGGTTTGTAATTGCAAGTGGCCTCTCCATTTTTGGGGTCAGTGTGCTAAATTAAAACTCAACAAGGAAGTGTGTAATTTAGGTTAATGAGATGTTTGAATGTTAAATGGATTAAGGCAAATATTTTTTTTCTTTTTTTTTTTTAAAGAGGAACCAGCCACAACAATCTCCCAAGCCAGAATCCTAGAAGGTGTCAATCAGTGTTATACGCCAAAGCTCAAGGAAGCCTGCTTGGTTTTTCACTAGATGCAGGAGTCTGTGCCATTGTACATTTTCATGTACATGTCTATGAAACACAGGTTGGCTCTTCTGTCTTGTTTTCTTGTTTTTCCTCACCACTTCAAAGTTTAAAAAAGAAATTATATCATTACTTTCTTTATCTGTTTATATCCAGTCCATTAACTTTATCCTTCTGCTTTTTAGGTTCTACAAGTGGAATGGAAAACTTCCTCTATGCATAGGGGATTTGGGGATGATACCCTACTATCTGGTGGGAGGGAATGCTGGGAGGGTATTATTTGGAATCACAACATTCAGGGTTACGCTTAAATACAAAATGAGGAAAAAAATGTCTTTCAGCAGAGCTGTTTGAGAATTCACATTTGAAATTTTTTGTGGATGGTTAGTTTCCACAGCATGAAAAATATGCGATGGGAAAATGCTCCTACTGCTTAAAATCAAAATCATATTTTTTTCATCAAGGAGATACTTTGTTCCATCTCAGAGAGCAAAAAAGCAGTGCCCTCATGCTCAGAGGAGGTATATTTTAATTTTTAAATTTTGGGGAAGGGAAAGTCTTCACTGCAACAAAACAGAGTAAATGTTTAAAATGATCTTCAAATCACTGTCCATTCACACCACATTGCCATTGTTAGCTCAGTGCTGCAGAATTTCAGGCTGGTATTTTGCATCTAAGACACAGCAAAGCAGTAACTTTTGTCTTGCTTTGGGCTGAAAAATTTTTATTAAAAGAAAATTATTTCTTCAGGATTTTTTTGTTGAAGGTATTTCTACATCACAGCACTTACCACCACAAACTGTGATGGTAATCACTGCATTAAATAACTCTTATTATGAGAATTATCAATGGAGGGAGCAAGAATTGAACAGGCCAAGATGACTGCAAAAGCCTCAAAATAAAAGTTAGTCGGAATATTTACTTTTAATGAGGGCCCTTCCAGGTCAATATCGTGGTATAAGGTTGAGGTGGGCTTAGCCGGCTGTCCTTTAAGCCCTTGGTGATGTATTCATCAAAGCCCAGATCACTGGACGTGCTGTCAATTCTGCAGAATTCTCAAAGCAAAGTCTTTTAATGAGCCATTCTACATGGTTCATGCTACTAATGACCATTTGAAGCTCTTCCTGTTCACCTGCTTTTGGCTACCCATGACCAGTCTGCAGTGTAAAATTTCTGGCTCGCATGTCACATCAACTTTGTATTGTAATGTAAAGGGCAGAAAAGGCATACTTTTCTTTTCCAGTTTTAAATTGGCCACCACTGGCAATTACAAGATAAATGGCTTCCAGAATCAAAACTGGTCTGCCATATCAGCTCCTGCCTGTGCTATGGGTGCATAATAAAGAAACCAAGCTGGTATTTCTCTCAGTACCACAACTAAATAATGAAAATAAGTGGAAAAACAGTGGGGAAATTGTCTTCTATGCTGTTTTCTCACCATTAGGTTTCACCACCTGGTTCAACATGCCTGCTTTCTATAGTGAAAATGTACACCCCTTCTTCACTCTTCCCCTTCTCCACCCTCCTATATAGCAGCTGAATTTTACATTTCACCAATACTAAAACCAGCCTGAAAAGCTAAACTTAGTTTTAGGACCTTTTCTGTGAACTAAACTTTAAGGAATGTCTTTGAACAGGAATCTCTTTTGCCTAACTTCCAATCTGTTCTGAAACTGTCCTCTATCCAGAGCTTACCATGAGGTAAATTGTAAATGTGTGTCAGCAATCAGACTGAGAATCATTCAGTCTTTATTAGCCAATATCATCCTGCAGCTAGAAAAAAAACAATCTAAAGCCTAGCTTCTTAGAATATGCAAAGTCCCTGCTGCAAGGAATGATGTTAATTCATACTAAACCCAGCTGAACATATGGCTTACCATTTCTTCCATTTTTCGTCTTAAAAAAAATATAAAATCTACAACGAAAAAATTAAAGCCAGCATTAAAACCTGGCATGCTTCTGAAAATACACAGCAGCAGGTACCTTTTTACTGAATTGGCATAAAATGAGAGTCACAGAGCAGATCTGGGTGATGCTATCCAAAAGGTCTTAGGTTTTAATTTAGCTTGGACTGTCATTTCCAATACAGTAGTAGAGCACTGCTAAGCAAGGGTTTTGTTAAAAAACTGGGACATTTTCCAAGGTTTTCATTAATGATTTTCATGTATATTTTTATTATAGCTAGAAATCTGAAACAAAAAAATAAGTTTGTTTCTTTGGGTTTTTTTAAAGTAAAATATGCTTCAACAAAGTTTTTGAAATAAGAAGACCCAATTTTCCTGCACTGCTATCAAATAATTAGAATCATCTCCACTGTGACAATTTAATCCTCTTGAAGATCAAGTCCACTGCCTTAAAAAAAAGTCCAAATAATTTCTTCTTGCAGAGTTTCCTGCTTTCCAGAAAGATTCTTCTTCATTGTCTCTTTTTTCTAGGCATGCTAGGCAAATGAAACCAGGCTCAAGAAGTGTCCTGACATGGAATAGTCTGGTGGGGTGAGTATCTGGGAGAAATTGAAAAATCACTTGTTTTTATTCTTCGCTAGTACATGCTGATAGCTACTGCTGGAGACAAAACTCTGACAGCACTTGATCTGAACAGCTACAGACATTCCTATGTTTTCATCGCACTATTAATATGAAAGATCTGCAAACAGAGATTAATAGTCCCTTGCAGGGCTGGAAGGGATCAACCTGGAAAGGATGAAAGCAGTGACGTGTGCCAAATATTTTGCTGCCAATGTGTCTACTGATGTTGCATTCTCTCCAATCCAGGATGGGCTTTGGGGTGAGATTTCTGCTTGTAGTAGAAAGGAAAACATGGCCAGATTGCAGGCAATTTTTTTCTGAGACCTATTTTTAGCATGACAGTTTCTGTTTCTGGTGAAAAACTGCAGCCCTTTGCAATGATATTTGTTTAAACTTCAGGATTACTTGAGTACAAATACTAGCTTACTGAGGGCAGACCAGCTTCAGAGTTACTCTGAACATTGCCCTAGGTCATGCAGCAAAACAAGAGTGGAGGCCAAGAGGGACACAGGACATTTCCACATGGAGGCAACTTGCCTGGGCGGTATCTTCATAAAGACATGGTAAACAATATCCATATTCCATATTCAGACTATTCCATATCTCTTCTTCTGAAAAACATACTCTCACAGTTCCTTGCAGAAATATAGAAGTGACTTTTTGGTCTGATCATAAGCCACTCACCCCCTGAGAGCCTGGCCGCTGTCTTGGCAGTGCCCTCTGCAGCATCTGGACTCGCAGGCTTGCCGGCGAGCGCAAGCAAGGAGGTACAATGTGCCACAAGGCTTCCGGGGTGAAAGTGCCTTGTGTCTTACCCACTCACACACTTATCAGAAAAGGTCATTGAAACATCTGAGTCCAAATGAACCTATCTAAGGAAAACCTTCCCTCATCAGTCAACTGATGAGCCACGTGATTAAAGAAATAAACCCCTTACTCCTTCTGCCAGCCATCATGCTCACAATTCTTCTTTACTTAACTTTTAGCCTTCCTGGTTTTTTTCAAAAAAATTATCATATTCTAATGCCCAGAGCAGAGTTTGGCCTGAATCACATGCTCTAAGGAACCCATGGAGAGGGAGTTTGCACCTCTCTGTGTAGCAGTGAGTGGACACAATCTAAATCCAGACAATGGATAATTCAGAGAATCATCACTGGGAAAGCAGCATTTTACTTTGAAAATATTATTTATGTTTTGTTACCACTTACATTGAAATTTAAAGTACAGAGGTAAAGAGATGGAGAAACCTAGTATCCTTAAAATTAATCTATTAGAAATAATTTTTTTCCCTGGTCTTACTTGACCTCTCTTGTTAGCGTCTATTATGTTCTTCCCAGCTCTTCTTTTTTTGAGTCTCCAAACTCAGAGAATAGAACAGGGAATGGCAAGACTGCAACTATTTAAAATAATAATCCATACCCAGGCTCCACTGTGGTAGTTTTAATCACCAACTATTGTGAGGCATCACGATCAAAAAGATTTGAGATTTGATTTGTTTGGGTTATAAAGAAGCCCTGAATGCCAAAGTGCTGTTGCATAAGCTGCAAAGCACAGCCCTTGCATGAAGTAGAATGAACTGGTATTGCCCTTTCCAATCTGATTTGTAGCCATGACAGCTCTTTAAAGTTATTTGATTTGACATCAATTAGCCAGTTGTCACTAGGGGAAAGTCTCTTTTTGCATTTAGTCCAATATCAATGTCATTTTCCTCCTAATATGTGACAAGGAGCAGACTGCTTCAGCATACTTTGCACCTGACATGAAGAATAGGATAAGGAGGAGGAGAAAAGCTTCATGAAAAGGAAAAAAAAAGGGAGGTGGGAGGACTGAGAAAACATTTCAACCCCATCTTCCCATTTATGGAAACATATTCACAGACAGAAACGTAGAGAGAGACGTATATATGTCTTACAGAGACATGTGAGACCTGCTCAGCATGTGTTGTTTATCAGGACACCTACAAACATTTCAGTCCCTGTAAGGATGCAGGGTGCTTCAGACCTGTGTGTTCTTGGAGGACAGCACTTCTGGTAACAAGAAGAGCATTTGTAGAGCTTTAATTCCAGCTTTGTTTCACCTTTCTATGTTCTGTTTAGGACTTTGCACAATGCCCAAGGATATACAGAGTTACAGGAGCAAACTGATGGTAAATGTGGTACATGTACAACGTTCTGAACCAACACATGAAAGCAAAGCATTCCCAAGAGAAAAGAGACATGGCAATTGCAAATTTCTAAACATTAAATCTGGTCTAAGAAGTAGCTGTCAAAGAAGGTGATCTATTTTGATGGGTTTCATGATGTATCACAACTGTTGTATTCCCTTCTTGTAGCTGGATACAGCAACGAGATGGACTGTGTATATTAATGGGAGGAAAGTAGAAAGAGTTAAATGTTCCTCTGTACATAGAAGAGCAGAGGTATTTTGACGGAATAAAGAGATGGTTGCAAAATTAGGATATGAGCCAACTGCAAGCCCATATGAAAAGGTGCAAACCCAAAATCTGGAGAGGCAAAACCAGGTAATATTGTAAATGAAAACTTTGTAAGTACTGGTCTCTTCAGAGAAATGTATACAGGCTTTTAGAGGTTTTGGGGTTTTTTTCCTCTCAGAAATAAGATACTGGGCAAAAACTTCCTATGGGGTCTCTATCGTAATGATTTTTATCTGCATTCCCACTCAGCAGCAGCATTTCTGGACTGTACATGCAAGTCCCTGAGGGTAACAGTACTCCACAGTTTAGATCCACCCTCAGGGTCCTGAACTCTCTAATTATTGATTGCTTCCTTGCCTCTTTGCCAATAGCTTGTAATGTAAAATATTGGAAAAGGGTAGAGGAATACTGGCATACACACTGAAATATAGTTAAACCTTTTTCTGCTATCTCATAAGGAAACAGATCAGATCTGCCACTGCATGACAGCTCTTATCAGGAATGTCACATGTAGGCTTGAACTAGGACACTGCAATGGGCAAAGAGAGCTCCATTGCTGCTTCTGGGGGAAAGAAACCCAAGGATACCAGTCAAAGTTAAAGGCATTTTCTCAAACCAGAGTGACATCAACCTTCAGATGAATTGCTACTTCTGAATTCTTAAAGGGTATTCTATTAAAGACATCCAGCTATGGAACTATTTGGGTCAGTTCAAAAATTTCCAAACTACCTAAATATTTATGCTTTTGCTGAAAGAATGTTTTTGATGGTCAAACACCATTCAAGACTCAGATCTCATCTATAAATTCATAGTAAAGCGCTAACCTTTCCCTGTCAGAAGGCAGCAATGCTCCAGTCCTGAATGGTGCACAAGTTTTTGCACAGGATCTCTCTCTAAATTGTTAATCACTGCTTTGTTCCTCAATGACACATGGTGTCATAGGAGTTTCATGAGCTTGCAGGATACATCATGACAATTTCACACAAAAGTCATCTTCCAATCTCAAAAATATGAGATCCAACCCTAATTAATGCACATACCATTTACCAGTACTCAGTAAACACATCAGGTTGCATTCTTTCAGTTATGGAGGTTCAGATAAGTAGTGCAAGACTTGCTGGTGTCATATATTTGCAGCCCTGTATTTCTAAAGAGAAGTAGTCTCCATTTTGTTAATCACAAATGAGCTGCAATGTAGAATGAATGCCTATGATGAGATTCCCATAACTGTGATTCAACAGAAGGACAAAACTATCTGCTCACTTGCCCCATCTGTACAGGCAGCTTCCAGGTCACGCTGATCAGGGCTGTAGCACCAAGGCTGCTTGTTGGTGGTAAAACTGCAGTCACATAGAAAGTCTTTTTGAAAATAAACTTAGATCTTTTCTGGGGATTGACCCACCCCACATACAGCCCAGCTATCTCAGTCAGTCAATTAACAAATGACATTGTATGCTAGGCAACTTGTCTGAGGACCACACATCATATGACAAACAAGTAAAAGATGGCTAAGATAAGGTGCATTTCCAAAATCACTCCCTCAGCATGACAGGAAGGACCTTGAGGAGGCAGCTGGTGGCTGCACTGAGGAAGGGGAAAGTTTGGGCTGATTTTCCGTTTGCCTATAACCCTCCCTCACAAGGACTCTTCAGACTCATCCTACTTTCCTTGCTGTGTTGCAGTAGGGAATGAAAAGCATTGCAGAAATTTCCCTCTGTGCTCTGTCCCTGAGCTCTTGCTGATCCCTGAAAACTTGGCAGGGCATACAACTGCCTTAGATGTTGGACTTTCAAAGTACTGCATTTTGCTAGAACTACCACTTCTGTGCCATGAACCTGGGACAAGGACATTTTCTAGTTCACTGAAAGGTGTCAGTACTGAGGACTCCTGCTGGAATGATCTCTCTTTCTAGGTTTTGTTTACGAACCTGCAACTCATACCTTTCAGTTTCTGAAACTAAGATTGAAGAGGACCATCTTTGTTTTGGAGAAGAGGTAATAGAGTTGTTAATTGGGGCTTGTAATTGTTCATGATCAGCATATTTTCTCCTTCTTTTGTTCCACTTCTACTTATTTAGTTATCAGATCCAATTACAAACCCAAATTATCAACTCTAATTTTTACTAACAGTTATTCAGACATGAATAACAATGAAACTTAAGCCGCAGAAGGATCAGAGAAAGCCAGATAACCTAGCAGGAGCTAAATCAATACTTGATAAATTCTTCATCTAATAGTCCATACTAAGCTTTACCCTGCATTGACAAACCTACACCATTAGCAGTAGATTAAAGTCAGTGAAGTCTGAAGGAAGCTGCAATCACTGCTCTGACTGCAGGCCATTGTTACAGAGCATTTCATTCAGTGACAACTGCAACTCCCCTCTTCCAGCACCACCTCTCCTCTTACCACTAAAATCCTATTTATGAAAAATACCAGTTCAGCTGCATCGATGTAACCATCTGGTGAAACATGTTGTTCTATGTTCAGTCACTCAAGCAATTGATCCAGATTAAAAATAAACCTTAAAAAATGAGTATGGGAGGAAATGGTTATTTTAAACCAGCTCAGCTCCGTGATCTAGATAGCCCCTTGAAGGGTCATGATGAGGAGAGCCATGTGGGAGCAGAAATGTATGGCCAGGGTAGGAATTAGGTGACAAGACATTGGGAGCTTAGGTCAGGTACAGGGGGACCAGATGCTTAAGGGAGGAATGGGGGGACAACTAAAATCAGAACAGCTGCCAAGGGAAACACTTTTATAACCACAGCCTCTGGAGTGGGCAGACCCACAGACAAGAGGTGTAACAGAACTCACTTCACAAAACATAGACCTGGTAGAAACAATTGATTTTTCTTTATGCAATTACACCTCTGGCCAACCAAAAAAAGAACAAAAAAAGACAAATCGGTTTAGATTGATGAAAGGATTTCTATGTTTCTAACTGGAATACCTTCACTAAAGAGTAACTCATTTTTATAAAAAGTTTCCTTTTCCAGTATTACTATAAAGATTAATTAGCAAAAGATGAGTAATTGCTACTTCCAAAAGAAGAAATGGAACCTCTGCAAAAGCTTGAACTGGCACAGCAGAGCTCTTGTCAGGTTATTTTTACTTCTTGGGGTTTTTTTAATGGAAATGATTCACCCAAAACACCCTGAATTTCTGAATTGATTAGGTCTCTAGCTGCTCTCCCAGCTCAAGACATAACATACTGATGGAATGTACTTAAGCAGCACCTGAACTGAAAAATGAAATATAGCATATAAAACCCAACAAATCACCCCATCACAAATGTATATGAAGGAGGAAAAAGCATATGAAAAAGCAGATGTCCTAGATGATGAAATGCTTATCCCTGATTAATCCGGGGTAAATCTGCCATTCCTGGGTCACGACTAGAACAGTTAAAGCCTATATCTTGTGTTTGCAGGCTTTAGATTTTTGGCTTTTAATGAAGACAGCTTGTCTTGCACTGAGTTAACCCACTTGTGTATCCACAACCTAAACCACTGCTTAAGCTTATATAGGAGACCAGTGAGACTATCAGTAGTCAAATCCAGATGTACCAAGTCTCATTTCCATGTGTGAATACTGCCAGACTATCCTTCTTTGCAAGTAATGTGGTTATTTTGATAGGCTTTTAAAAATGGAGAACAGCAGCAAGATTCGAGAGGAAATAATAAACCTTGTTGGTATGACAGCAGTAGCATTAGCACGATACAGCTTTACAAGACAAAAATACTGTCCCATCATCAGGATGAATAACTGAGACTTGAGCTTCCAGCCACTAACCTTTGACTCACCATGCTCGCATGGGAGGATAACAGGGGAACCAGAGAGAGACTTCAGTGTTGAAAAGCAGTCAAGCCAGTCAGATGAAAAAGAAAAAATAATACTAATAAGAAAGAAGATGTCAAACTATATACAGATACTGTACAAGTATACAAATATAGTCAAAGATACAAGAGAATACATTAACACAGAACCCACACGTCCAGATGACAACAAGGTCCCAAGCAAAAAAGTCCCAGACTGGACTCAGCAACAGATGGGAGTGCCCAAGCCCAGAGTCCCAATGACAGGCAACACTCTGTCTAACAGCACTTACTCAGCACAAACTATATACAGATACTGTACAAGTATACAAATATAGTCAAAGATACAAGAGAATACATTAACACAGAACCCACACGTCCAGATGACAACAAGGTCCCAAGCAAAAAAGTCCCAGACTGGACTCAGCAACAGATGGGAGTGCCCAAGCCCAGAGTCCCAATGACAGGCAACACTCTGTCTAACAGCACTTACTCAGCAGCGGGAAAACACAAGGCAAGAACATCCACAGCACAGGGAGAGATGACAAACAGCCAATACAACCCTCCCAGCACAACAAACCTAAAGACCCCAGGGCTTGTCTAAAGGCCCTTATCTACTAAGCACCATGGGCAGGAACACTGTGATTGGTCAATTTGGGTCACCTGACCCAGCCCCTCCTCCCCACAGGCACAGCTGTCCCCTCCCCGTTGTGACTGTCCCCTGTGCCAGGAGCCCCAGAGAACTTTCATCCTGGGGCTCTCAGACCAGGACACCAGGGTACACTGTGAATAAGGGCCTGGGCACCAGAAGACTTCATTCCTCCCACCCCACTTTGAGCTCTTCAAGCCTTTTTCTTTCCAATGAAATGAGAACAGTCTTTTTCAGGATGCAGCCAGCAGGAGAAGAGCTGTGATCCTGGCAGTCGGTCAAGGGTGCGAGCAAGAAGTTTCTGGGCCGTATCTATCCTGGATCTTGTTCAGTGGATTTTGGCTCATGAAAAAAAGAGCAACAACTTCAGCCATCTCCCTGCCCTACGGCATCTTATTTGAACAGCAACCCCAGGCTAATGAGAAAAAGGCTTATTAGACTTTGTTTCATACATGTAACCCGTGTCCAGGAAATAATATTGAAGATTGTGAGATACTGAGGTGTTCTCTCAATATTTGCATTTTATAATTGTTTCTCCAAAGAACTGGGCAGGCGGGACTTCTCTAATGGGGCTGTGGTCACCTACCCCGTGACCTGGGAGAAATGACAGAATATTAATCAGGTTCATTCCAGTTCCCTCAGCACATAATTTACTTTCTCCCTCTTCATTGCTCATTTACAAATAAAATCTCAGAATGAGTGATTAGAGGGAACTGGCAGCCAAGGCGGAAAGTGGGGAAAGTTTGCACAACAGCACCGCAGGCTGGGAGCAAAAATGCTCTCTGAAAATATGTGTCTGTTTGCAAATACAATAGACCTGTCCCTCAAAGCCACAGGCCTCCAGCTTTACATTCCTAATCACAAGAAGGTTCCAGCCCATGATCCTCTGAAATTGAGGCTGAGCTGTGCAGTCTGCAGGAGCTAAGAGACTGGAGTAAGACAGCTGTAAGATGTCCTTTTTTACCCCAGATCCACTCCTGATGTTAATGGGGATCACAGAGGTGTACTACCTGATCTCTTTAATGGGAATAGTATAGCTCTGTCTTACTTCACAGGACAAAGATGAAAAAGCATAGAGAAGTGCTAGAGGGCATGGAGAAATTTCTGGGAATTGTACTTCAGCAGAAAGCAGTTCAGGTATCGTCTTAAAAAGCTACAAGTCATCTGCTAACCAGATTGCTGATCTACCACAGACAAAAAACAAAACAGACTTACTCAGAAAAGATCCCTGACAACTTTCCTTAACAACAGGCTAGAAGCACACCTATGGCCTGCTGCTCTGCTGGGCAGTTGTACTTGCTAAAAGTTTGAGACAGTTGCTGCTTGAATCAGTTTGCATCAGAGATATTTTTTTTCTCTCATGAGCTCTGTTGGTCCCTGTTAAGCAAGACTTTGGTTTAGTCTATATGGCAGAAGACATGTAGCACGGGCCAGAGTGCAACATTTAACAGGATCAACTTCTCTGTCTGTAGGTGCACTGTTAATGAGATTATATGCTCTTTTGCTGGGTCAATGTAAAGCTCTGATTTTTGCAGCAGCACAAAGCATCTCAAGTAACAGTAGCTTGGAAGAGCCACCATAAATCAAGTGAAGCATATTCTCCTTCGCAAGTGATTTCAGAGACACAGCTCTTGTATCTAGGACAAAAAAAAAAAAGCTATTTTATCCATGGAGCTGAGGAAACTGAGGCATAGAGATATGAGGTAGTTGCTTCGATATTCAAAAAGACATGAAGTCTTTTAAGGTGTCAGCACTGCAAGGAATTTACTAACATTTGCTTCATGAAACCTCCACAACTATCAAAACTGGAGTCACAGATAATTCACTCCACAAAAAAAATCCAGTGACAGGTGATGACGATAAAAGTGGCCAAGGATGATGATGAAAAACAGAGGCGAGATCTGCCACTCTAGTAGATAGAGTGTTGTAGCTTCAAATGTAATCTTTCAAGCCTCAAGCAGTGAAAAAAAGCTGTAACTGTTCTTCTGCTCAGCTGTCAACATCGCCTTATTAGCGCTGAGCAAATAACTTGTGCCAGTTTGACAAACCTCATCTCCTTTTTTTTTCCTCCAGCTTGTGGAGATTTCCATAGCCTTATGCATTATTCAGACAAGACACTCCCTGGAGGGTTTTAAATCCAAGGTTTGATGGCCAAGAGCTATCTATGACTGAACTGAATCGAAGAGCAGTTATTGGGTGGGCACCACGGAGCATGTGGCAGTGGGTTCATTTGCAGCTTACCTATTCTTTCTTGTGATACTTTCCTATCAGAAAAATTAAAGGGGACAAAAGAACTGTGATTATTCCAGATGAAGATTTGTTAGGGTTTACTCATGTTGTCCTCTCAAGTGTTCTAAATCCACTTTCTTGGGACCCTGTATCAAGCCTCATGCTCGTGTCTCTGTCCATCTATCCACTTTTAAATGCTTCTAAAATTACTTTAAAATGTATGTATTTAAGTATGCTCATCTATGAAGCAGGTCACCTTGATATGATCCCACAGGGACATGCTCAGTGTATGTAAGGGTGGTTCTAATGGAGGGAAGAGGCCCGAGGACCCCTGAGTTCAAGGATTCACATTGCTCAGTGGGAATAATTCCCACAACTGAAACTGACCCAGATGGTGGATTATTAATGTTGAGAAGAGCAGGTTTGAGGATGATGCAGGTTAACTATACCACCTGGATTCTTGCATGAATGAAAGGACATTAGGGATTTGCTCGTAGAGACAGCGCTATACCCATACTGAAAACGGGCCAGGAGTAATTCAGTAGCTTATGGCGTTGTTTGCCTTTGGGATGCGGATTTAAATCCATTCCTCTGAGATATTCTTAAAAGTCAGACACTGCCGGAAGTCTCAGACACTTCCATCTGTTTGCATGGATTTTTAATTCCGGGGAGCTGAGCACTGTAGCCATTAGAGAAGCCAGGTCTGGCCACCTCCTGAAGCCACTTGGTGAAAGCCATACGCACCAGCTGTGTCCACCGTCTCCACCAACACAGACTAAAATGATGCAGCATCAAAAGACCATCTAAGCACTGCTCTGCCCTCTGATTCATTATGCTGTGAACTGTTTGTTCCTGTACACCATTAAGCACATTAGCTTGTTGGCAAGAAGCAAAGACCACCAGTTCTTCTGCATAATAAAAAGGTGATCCTGAAAGCAGTTCTGGCACTTGTCAACGGGCGTCTGTTTCTGTACACATGCTTAGGGACAGAATCGCTCTGACACCACATCCCATTTTGCTAGCAAAGCATAGCAATTTAAGTCCCTAAAGATCTCCTTCTAAAGTGCTTTAAAGTTGTCTGCTTGTCCAATTTAACTAAGTACAGTGATTTCTTGGTGAGTGAGATGGGTATGAATAGATGTCACATTTTGCAGTTTCTCAGCTGTTAAAATATGCCCCCTCCACTTTAAAGTGTACTGGAGGAGTGATGGAAGACAGCAGCTCTCTTGAGCAGCTTACACCAACACTAAGAAGAAGTCAAGGTCAAAGCTCTTAGACTGTACTCTGTCTGGTGCAAGAGGGATCATTTATTATTACTATTATTATTACTATTTTTACAGTGAGGTCTTAGCTTCTGAGCACAGCTTTGTCAGCCTTCTTGATAATTCATTTGTTTATTTGTTTGATTCTGAAATAAAATTAGAAGTGACATTTCAAAAATTTTAGTAAGAGTCCACATCAAAGCTCCATCTCAAGGCTTCATACCATCAATTCACCATCTCCAACTTTAGACTGTAGAGGAAGAATATAAAAGCAGGACAAACAAATAGCAATACTTCCTTGATACGCTGTCCCAGGTTGCACTATGCCACTGCTTCTTAAGGCATAAATTGTGGTTTTATATTTCATATTTCTGATGGATTTTCTTCCATGGTGCTGTTTGATACTATGGGAATCACTAATGTTCATGCTGCATCCCCATTTCCACTATTGCTCTGACAGAAAGACTGTGCACTTGCAGCTTTTCAGCTGCACCTTCTTCAGATCCAATACAGCTTTTTTCTTTATACCTGTAGAAAGAAGCTTGTAATTTTCAGCAGAAAATAACAACAAAAGTTTTCTTTCCTCTACTGCAGACAGCCTTCTAACACTATCAGGGCAGCCTCAGAGCACATAAAACATGTTGTCATCATCATAGTAGAAAAACAACAATTTGGCAGGCTGTAGCATGGCCTTCTTGTTATAACAGGAATTTGAGCTGAAATCTGAGGCTCAGAGAAGTCCTCAGCTGGGTATATGGCCACTTCAGCCGAGAGAGTGTCCTCTCTAAACTGTGTAGCCAGGGGAGAAACTACATCAATTGCTGGAGATGGCCATGCTCCCCCCTTCTGAGAGTATTTTCCCTTCAGGAGTGGAAAGACTTTTGCAGCAACTCCTCACGTCATCAGAGCATGGTCAGAATAACTGTAATATCATGTGGATATAGAGAATCTGCTTGGGTCTTCAAGCAAATTGAGTCCTCTCCCTTCCAGATGCATTATAACTGCATGTTCTGCAGCAGTGCAGCTGAACACACAGATCCAATGTGTTTTTTACAGAGCCAGCACAGGCATTTGACTCACAGGTTGTGGAAGCTGCCAGTGGAGACAGAGGACTTGTCTGGAAGGGTGGGAAGGCTGGTGACAGACAGGAGCAGTGTGGGAATGGGTTTCATTGCGGGACCAGCATCCCAGCAGGAGCCATCTTCACACATGAGCACTCCCTACAGAAAGTCAGGTTGATTGTTGACCATATTAGATATACAACATACCTCAACAAAGGAGCTAACAAGATGCTGTCATCAAACACAGCCAGATGTAGATCTCAGAAATATATTTTGTAGCTCTTTATTGCAGGTTTTCCAGTATATATTTTCCTCCTTCCTAATACTCTAATCTGAGAGCTAAATTGAATTACAACATTACCATACTATCCTAATAACACATATTTTTGTGTGTCATGCCTGCATGACTCTTCTTTCTGTCACTTTGTCCACAAGGCTGAACAGGTTGAATCCAGGAGAGCACCCAAGGCTGGATTACGCTCCTTCAAATAATTTTCCAGACTAGTTTAGTTATTTTTAAACATTAACCTGAGATTCTCTTCATCTCCCTGTTCAGCAGCAAACCACTCTATGGTGACAAAACACTTGTCCTAATGTCCCCAAGCTCTGAAATTTTAGCTCTAAGATGGTGATTATGAGAGTCTCTTCACGCCTTCATCTGGCTTGTCAATTTAAACAGTATGCTCTTTGAGATAGGGACTTACTTTTACTATGTGTACACATAGGGACTGTGCAGTCCCACCAGTTGTCCTGAAACATAAATATTATAGCAAGGATTACCAGCTAATACCATTACATACAATTACATATTCCTTGGTAAGAGGAAAAGCACTCCAGAGTGTTTCGAGAAATATGGTACAGCCAAGTATGAGCTATCTTCTTTCTCAGGAAGGTCCTGGAAGGAATAAGAGTTTAATTTTTCACTGAGATCATATCTTTTTACTGCAATCTCTTCTTTGGAACTGGTAATGGTTTAGACAGAGAGTCCTGATCAAGGGGGATCTGCCCAGCATTTTTTTCTGATCACCACTGGCCAAAGGTTCAGACGCACACAAAAGCTATGTGGCTAAGACTTAAATGAAGGCAAGATTCCCCTATCTCATTCTCCCCATGAGTGTCAGAAAGAACAAACTCAGGAGAAAAAGTGAAAGGAAAGGACTATGCAGTAGGCATTGTTAAAAATGAATAAGAATGTAACGGAAGAAAGGGGAGGCCTGTAACATGTCTGCTTTGTGTTGTTCTGTTACACTTGAAAAAGAAGAAATTACATAGTAAAGTAGATGAAGATTTTGTTTATAGTAGTGTACAGAAAACTAAGCTAATTAACTCTGACTGGGCATCCCATTAATTTTAGACAGTCGCCTCCAGCAATGAGGTTCAAAGGCTAGAGACAAGACACAGAAAAGCAGGAGGTTTTGTAGTTGTATGAGCAGAAAAAGCTACTTCCTAATTTCTTGTGAGCTGAGCTGTGACTTGTGCATTGTTCTTCATTCTCTCGTAGGAGCTGAAGTAGCAAAATCTGACAGTAAAAGAGGGAGCCAGCTAGAGAATATAGCGAGTCAAGAAATGGAGCGAAGCATAGCTAAGACTGATACTGGCTGGTGAAGCAAGGAGCAGCTACCAAAAATAAACCAAGCAACAGATCGGATCAGCTTAAATCAGATCTTGTTATCCAGCAAACTTAAAATTATAAGCAATTATGCAAGGAGGGTACTTCAGGAGGGTAGAAGTGACTTAGCAGTTGTCTACCCAAAGGAAAGGACAGTTGATCATTGTTGGTATAGTCAAAATATAGGAGTTAGTTATTGTTAAACTGTTTATCCTCCATGTTAAATTTTTTTCTTTCTCTTAGAATTACTGTTTAATGATTCATACCATTTATTTGTAAGTAAATTACTTGACTAAATAACAAAAAGGTTAGCCTAACTTTCCCAGGCTTCTCAGGTTAGGGTCAGCTAGAGCAGGTTGTCCAGGACTATGTCAAGTCATGTTCTGAACATCACCTGGGATGAAGTCTCTACAGCCTCTCAGGGAAACGTGTTCTAGTGTTTGACCATCCTCTGCAAGTCTCCTCACAAAAGTTACATACAAAACTATCTTGCAGTAGAAGAATTTAAGACTGTCAATCACTTAATTTCTCTGGTCAAAAATTACCTTCATGTTATTAAAGTATCCTTTATCCCACATCCTGAAGTGATCTTAATTTACAGTGTAATGACAGAGAAAACAATGATCTTCTATGTTCTTACTTGCCACCTGGTGTTTTGAATCTTTTTACCTTAAAACTGATGTCAAGTTAGAGAGATCAGTGGTCTTTCAAGGAAAGAAGGAGGTAGCTTGCTGCCAAGGCATGGTATTTTCTGCCCACCCATAAGTCCTCCATCTACACAGCGGCACAGTTCATATAAATGAAACTCTTGCTATTTAGGCTATCTCATTATCTGTCATTTCTTTTTCCTTTCCACTTAATCGACTTCATAAAAATTCCTTGGTTCCTTCTTTTCTTTTGGTTGGACTAATTAGCAACAGTACATAATCATAATTACAGCAAATTACTTCATTGAGTATCACTTGGATCCTTTCTGGAAAGTGCTACTTAAAGTCACAGGATAAAACCAATTCTATCTGTATTTACAGGCTACACTGAGCTACATTAGTATGTGTTTGAGGGGGCAAAAGTGCTTTATTAGGAAGCCAAGATCTGGTTAGGCATCCAGTTCTCCAGAGTACAGCCAAGAGCTTTCATTCTGCTCCTTGTGCTCAGTGACTTCCTCACACATTGATTCTTCAGGATCGGAAGGACCTGTTCATGCTTGCCTGAATATCAAAGCTATGACATATTTCACTGATATAACTAATTGATAGGTATTTAACCAACACAAAACACATGCTTGGACCAAGCATCCTTCTACAAGAAGGCAATAGTGAATCTCCATATTTCTTGTTAGTGTGTTCCTGTAATACTCCATCATACTGCTAATATTTGAACCTTTTTCACCCTGGTTTTAGTTTGTCTGGCCTTATCATTCTTAAGCTTATATGCACTGATTTAAAGCGTTGGAAATCTGATCCATTTATAATAGGTTAGTTCAAGTGCTGGCTTTTATATGTAATACAGTCTTGTCTGCTACAATAGTCTACAAACTGTATTCTGCAACTTGTTTTCAGGAGAGCTGGGGATTTCTTATGGTGTGAGTTGTTTGCTTACTGAAAAGCATTGTTATTCTTTGGCCACAGTTAATGGTTACGGTGAATTTGCAAATTTTTGGCAAGAAAAAAATGACAAAACAGACTGAAACAGTCTTTATCATTTTGGGTTGTTAAATTAGTTACTGCTTTTTTTCGTAATTACTTTGATATGTTTCTTAAAATGGCCTTTACTGCTCCATCCTTGTCCTTAAGATGTAACCCATCTCTCTTTAATGTCTTTATGTTCTGCTGGCTACTGAGTTGCAACCAGCACTTTCTGGATGGTTTTCACTGAAGATATAGACTATCTTATGGGATGTCTGCATCAGTCAGTGGAAAACGATGCAGAGACATTCAACACAGCAATACCAGAGAGCTGCAGAGTGTGCAGCATGGTGGAGAGATTGTAGCTTGGCTTTGAAAGCAGCAAAACTCGGTCAGTTCAAGTGAAGACAAAAACTGTTTCTGTGACACCGTGTCTAGTCCTAGAGATGTCTTGCTTTCAGTAGCCTGGATCTCTCTGCTGGGTCATTATATGCACATGTTCAATGTTTTTCAGCTTGAATCTGTATGTTTAAGATGACCTTCTCCAGGGACCTAAGAAAACCAGAACAAATGCAAAAAGAAGGCAAAAGCCTCTTCTCTAACAATACCATCAACGACTGTTAATCTCTGTTAACCTATCTTGACTGTTGAGGATGTGTTGGCTTCTCTGGTGTAAAGAGTTACCTTAATAGAAGATGCTTAGATCTCTGTGAATCACTTTTAACCACTGACTTTAAAGTCTTAGCTGTCATTTCTCTCTGCTGCTGAAATGAGTTTTCTCACACTGGCTTCAACCGTTTATTCCACCATCTCTCTACTATCTCTCCTCCTGGAGATTAAGGACTTGCAGTTCTTCAGAATCACCAGGAAGGAGAGGGGGGGTTTGTCCTTGTTTTTTGGGTTTTTGTAAATGAAGATTTACTGCCTGTCTATTGTAATAGGTTGGTTCTTAAATAACTGTCACCAAGGACTGGAACTCGCACTAAAGTGTCTGGGTGCAAGATACATATACGTTCCACTGATCAGTTATTGTTGGTTTAGACTTAATTTTTGTTCCCTAATTGGGTGACAAACTAATTTCCAAATAAGAGAAAAAGAAGTATCAAAAAAGGCCATTCAGGCAGAAACTCCTCTCCCTTGCACATATCACGCTCTTGGCTAGGTAAGAAAACTTATTTCATTGTTTGCAGGAAAATTATTAGGAGTAACCAGGGCAAAACAGCAGCCAGACATCTTGATTTAGCTGAAACAAACCTACAATAGAGAGGACTTTACTCACGTTCCTGGGATAGTATTAAAAGACAGTTTGGCTCCAGCTTTTTCCAGAAAAAAACCATTTTCTTTGTTTCTCACTTAACTTCCATTCATGGAATCACATCATGACAACAGAAGACAGAGATTGCGACCAGGATCCCACTCTGAATTAAATGACTTATTGCAAAGTTATCCCCTTATCACATGGCCCAGTGAGTACTCTCTTTTTTTTTTCATTTTAATTTGTAAAACTAGTCACTCTGAAAGCATGACTATGTTCTTCAATCAAGCATGGAGGAACAGAGGTTATATCTACAAGTCTCATAGTGGAGCTAACGCTAACTTTGCCCTGTGAGGGCACATTCTCCAAATGCCTGGCTAAGGAGACAAGGCTGCAGTTTATTTTCTCTGAGATGGACTCACAGGGACTGCTCTCTGTTAGCTTTCTACTCCCCTGTCATTTAAAAGTGTGATTTGCAAGCATGTGTTCTGCTGAAGAGCAGCAATGTGGTACCAGTACCACCTCTGCCTCTGTGACAGCTAAGCCACTGTTCATCCCAACAGGTGGAAACAGATGGAAAAGAAGTAACAAACTTAGCTACTCTTGACATTTCTAAGTGCACTGAAGGTCTTCATGGGTACGGTCACAGGTTTGACTCCCGCTTGGTCCCCATGTGTTGCCTGGTCTAGTCAAGAGGTGGCGTCCCTGTCCATGACAGGGAGGTTGGATTAAATGATCTCTAAGGTCCCTTCCAACCTAGGCCGTTCTATGATTCTATGATTACCAAAGCTAGGTCCTGCCCTTCCCAGTAACTCCAGGTTCAAACTGGGAAAAATCGTTATTTGTGCCTGCTGCAAAAGTTGCCCCAGTAGCAGGCATTTCTGTAGAATAAACAAATCCTTTCTTCATTTTAGCAGCAGAACAACTAACCTTTCTGTACTGTCTCTTTGCTCCTTCCACAAAGATCCTTCCTCCTTCTGCATCCCTGACCTTTCCTCAATGTCTCTCTATTTGTTGCTTCTGTCCTTTTAAAAAAGCCTCTTATTGATGTTTTTATACTGATGGGGGAACATAAACAAGTAATAAAGAAAGGTTAACAATACTGAATCGATACTACAGAGAGAGGCGTCAGGGAGATGGAATTGAGGAGGTTGACTGTGAAGAAAAGCGAAAGGCCAAATTTAATCACAGTACTATTAGTAATTAAATTACATTTTTAGTTTGTTTTTTTTGTTTGGGTTTTGTTACATTCTGTGTGGATTTTTTTAAAGAAGAACTAATGAAAGCACAGACTCGTATTAAGGTTTCAGAAAAAGCAAAACACCTGAATAGGAACTTTGATGAAGGACTTTTTCTTATCCTTGCTAAGAACAGAATGTGCTATTCCAGATTATCGTGGTCTTTTTCTGACTGCAAAGGAAAGGCAAATGCATTTGACTGTAAACAGGAGGAGTTCTGAAGATATGGGCTTGCATCTGCTGCCAAGCACAGAAATACATGTAATGCACATGCTGCTCAGAAAAGCTGCTAGTAGTTTTTGTCTTTTTCCACAGCTTCAAAGTATTGAGTGGGGAAAGGTTAGATCTCACTTCTGGACCAGATAGCTCCCTTTCAAGTGTTTCAGCATATATATGACACCATCCAGTGCCTAATTTTGGGTCCCCATTCTCTGTGTGTTGCAGTGACACATACTAGTCAGTTTCCTCTACTGGCAGAACTTTTTCATTTTATTATTAGCTTTGCCATCAGAACATGATTCCACCCACCTCCTCACATTATTCTTTAATGGATTTAAATCCGTAAACATGCACATTGTGGTTTTTGCAGAACCACCTACCACCTCTATTCTTGCAGTTACAATCATGTTTTGGTATATGTGTGTGCAAACAGACACACCATGCTCTAAAGAGGAATGAGTAAACAGTGGGATATTCTCTCCACTAAAGCCTCAAACCTTCTTGTTTCTTCATGCATTATATCCTAGATTTATTAATCTAGGCACAGGATGGTATTTTCTTTCTTTCTCAGGTTTTCTGCAGGATGATGTTTATTAAGGAAAGCTTCCCGAGATGCAACACTTCTATGTATATAAGTCATTCTTTGGTGGGGTTCTGTTGCAACTTAAATTTACAAGCCAAATGCCCTCATGATAGATTGGCTGGCCATGGCCATTTGTATGAACCTGAAGGAAAAAAAAAATATATTCAGTAAAGTCTCTCACTTAGCCAGCCTTCACAAATCAAGACAAATTGCCATTACTGTTGGAACCAGTATTTCCCCAAAACTCTCACAAGTTATAGCTGTGGTTGCGGTCCTGACAAGAAGTGAGATTTAAAATCAACTCATTCTTTCAGATAGGTGCACTTCTTGCCTTGTGTTTCAAGGCTGGAGGGGTGACATCACACATAGGACTAGTTCAGCTGGCAGTGGTAAGACTGCCACATCGACTGATGAGTCTCCAGAGCATCTCCCTGTACAAGTTACCAAGTGGAAAACAAAGACTTGTGGTTTGTTTGGGAGTGGGGCTGTTGCAGGCCTTTGTATTTTATTTCTCCTTGCCAATGATCTCGTGCAGTTGTCTCCTCAGAAAGGCATTCAAGGACTCAGAGGCTAATGATCAGGTCTCTCTTATTATGACAGACAAAGATATATAACTGGAGCAAGAAAAACTTAGCATAAACGAGGGAAGGATACTGGGGACAAGAGGGTGAGGAGTGAGTGTTTATCAAAACTGGCATTGTGGCCTTCCAGAAGCAGTTTAGAATGAGAGGTTGCCAAACCTAGTTTGTGTGCTGCCTGTGGTCTCCAGATTTCAGATGAAAGAAGACATATGTAAAAAGAATGAGATCCATAAACCAATCCCTGTTATGCTGTATAGTAGGAAAATGTTACTTGCTTGCCCTCTGCCAGCTGCCATTCACTCTCCTTCCCCCTTGTCTTCCTCAGCAGTCCCTCCTTCCATGGCAAATGATGAGATTATTTCTCCTCTCAGTAGGAATAGCATCCTACACATACAAGGCAAGACCCTTTAACTGGTTTCCTTCCCTTAATTTTGGACAAACATGGCAGCTGTCTTCAGCAACAAGTCAGTCACATGGGCTTTTTTAATATTCCTGCTACCTTCACAGACTGGCCATGTAATTAACTGGAGATTAGAGGGAAGGAGGGAAGGAGGATAAAAACACATGACTTGGAATAATCTGGGGAACTGTGATTTGTATTTGTTTTTCTTTAAGTTTTTTTTCTTCACTAAAAATGATTTCTGGCAAGTCACCACTGCTGCATGGTGTATTGTACTGATGGGCTATAGAAGAGGGTGGATTGACAAGGGTATGCTCACAGATCTAGCTGGGAATGAATAACATGATTTATGTACCAACAGTATGCACCTGATTTACAAAGACTGTCCTGTATTTGACACAAATGCTTTAAGGAAGCCTACAAGGATCCCTAGAGCTGCTTCTTTTACTAAAACAAGGGGGAGTGGCTACAGATTCCAGCTTCAGAAGTCCAGGTGGGACAGCAGGCAAAATAACTTCACAAGGAGGTTGCTGCAGAACAGGAACAGGTCAACAGAGGAGGTGGAAACTTTCTAGATTTGGCTACATGAAGCCACAGCTGTCCTGCTCTAACATTGGTGAAAGTCCTGCTTTGAGCAAGAGGTTGGACTAAAGACCTCCACAGGTCCCCACCAACCAGAATTCCTGTGAGTATTTCGATAGGAAATGCTGTTCCAATAAACAACAGAAATCTCTCTGACTAGATTTTTTTTTTCTGGTCACGGCTGCATGATAAATAAAACATGCCAAGCTGAGAGCATCTTGTAAGTGGTGATTTTGTGATGTCCACCACTTGGCACAGAAAGACAAGGCCTACTCCTGGAGTAGACACTACAACCCTCCAAATCAAGAGCAATACAGAGTCAGGCTTGACACATGTAGGTTCTACCTTCCTTGTTCTGTGATTTACATAAGTACAAGACCAAAACTCTTTGAAAATTCCAACTACTTTCTCTGTTTAATAGCAGCTTGGTGCTGTCAAGGAACACACTGGTCCAAGCACTGCTGCAGACTCCCAGCTAGCAAGAGACCTCCCAGCTCACCCTCTGGTCCTTTCAACTTAGCAGCAGAAAAGCTGAATTTCATTACTAGAAAAAAAAAAGCAAAGCTTAGATCTTTATTTCCTCTGTTAGAATTAAAAACGGTCAAGTCTCCAGTTTTGATACCTGAGAAAATTACCACATCCGGTCAAAGATATGTCTCCTCTCCAAAGCCTGGAAGAAGGCTGTATAATAGACATCCAGGATGGGTAACTACACCTCTGTCTACACCAGCTGATGGAATTAGGACCTCAAAGAGCTAAAGTACAGCATGTGTTTGCACTACCAGGATGTCCAAGGATCAATGTCCCCCTGATTCTCCCAAGTCAGAGTCTCCTAATAGTGTCACAAGCTGCATGTGATATCAGTCTTCCAAAGACAACCTCATGGTCAACTTCCAGTCTAGGTGACTTACCCAAAGGTTGATATGTCACATGCTAGCAGACTCACTGAGCATGTTCCCATAACTGTTTGCCTCAGCTAGACTCAAGAACAGAGAAAAGCTGCCATTTTTTAAAGTGATTCACTTTTACACAGTATCTTTCCAAGTTCTCCATTAAAGAGCAAGCTTTCTCTGCTTTCTACCATGGAAAAATCAATGCACGAGGCACAGATCACAAAGAAAATGACACTGCTCTGTTTGATGCTTCTTTATGGCAGAGATGCTCAGCTCCTTCATTGACTGTGAACAGAAGTACGTCCTATTCTGCAGAATTTGTGCTGGGGAAAGGCAGGTGAGGACAGACTAATGTTTGATCTGCTTGAAAAAGAAAAAAATGTTCCCTTTCCAAATTTGGCAGCTTCCTTCCCAAACTCTTGCCTCTGACACAGGGCAAATTTACGCAATTCCTTTAAAAATTTACCACCATAACCACACCACAAAAACATGTTATTATTTTTTAACAAACATTAAAGTTTTAAACCAGAATAAAAGCCTTGCTTCATACCAGAAGAACTTGTCCTTCAGACTAACAGAAAACATACCACATCACGTGTACAAACATAAACTCTTAAAATTCCTTTTTTTTTTCCCCTCAAAAAAGTAAATGAAAAAAAAAATGCTCTTTCTGAGGCATTAGCTTTAGTTTTGCCAGTGCCAGGGTTTTTGGACGGGAAATGTTTGCACTTAATATTAGCTCTGGACAAAGATGGAAAAATCAAACTGGATAAATCAGAATGACTGTCAGTGCAAAGATTCCTTCTCCTTACACACACACTCTGCTTTCTGGAGTTGCTCAGCTCTTGTGGTAGCAAGGAATATTTAATATTCTTGCCTGTTAAGTACCTACCTTACAAAGGTGTGTGGGCATAGCTATATTTTGTCTCGGCCTTCCCAATCAGTGCCATTCAGGCATCATGGCAAAGCAGGAATTTAATACTGCATGTACTTCATGGATCTTATGGCTGAATAAAATATTTTGGGTTAACCTTAGGACCAGAACAGAGACCAACAGCTCAGCATTGGGAAAAGCAGCATCAGACACAACACTGAATCACTAGTTCGTTGTCTCAGGAAATCCCAGCATGCTTTATACTCCACAGGCAGTGGAGACCTGTATCATAGACATGCCGTTGTCATTTGGGTCAGAAGACAGCTATGTACGTGAAAATAGTGACTGAAAACAATTAGGAGAAAACAGAAAGATTAGTCTGCTTCTCTTCAAGACCAGTTCTCAGGCTGCTGAAGGATGCTGTGGGCTCAGACAGAGGTCAAGGGGAGACTGGTGAGGTACTTGGTTCAGGGTTATAGGTTACACAAATCCCATCAGCCTCAGAAAGACCTGATTTAATAATAGTTGAATGCAAGCAAAGCACTAGAAAGGAAGTATCTCACAGGCTTACCTTGTTCCTTCTCTTCTGTAAGCCTTTGCTTACAGCCACTGCCGGAAGGTCCCTGGTCTAGGTGGTCCCTTAGTTTGGCCCTGGATGACTATTCTTCTTTTCCAAAGACACACACACTTGCCAGGATGAGAGTCAGTGGACTGTACTACATGTCTTCTTCCCAAATAATCTATATGACTGGCATATTCCCAGCTCTCTCCCATCTTGAGAAGTTGAGACATGTTCCCTGCACTCTGTGGCAGAAGAGAAGGACAAGACTAACAAACTGAAAAAAATTGCTGAAGGCATCACCTCTCAAAGACTTCTTTCAAAAGCAACTTTTAAACAAACTTGAGTCATCATTTCTAAACTAAATTTCTTGGGTATATATTTTTCTTGGGGCTGATAATGTTCACAGATTTCAGCATAAATTGTTCATTTGAAATTGTGCTTTTTCTGCCATTGCTGAACAAAGTATTCCTTGGAGAAATGTCACCCAACTTCAGATCATAACTCACACAAGAGACCTATACAGTAATTTCCATTGGGATCAATACTGCCCTGAACAGTTGCCTGCTTTTGACGTAACATTGCCAAATGTCTCCTTGGTGCTTTGTAACTGGCAAGATATATGCTACTTGTCAAAGCAAGAAAAGTGATTCAGCAGTAGATTTTGTTCATGAAGAATCAAAAAGAAAAGAAATTTGGTGAGCATTTATTTGGCAATATGGATTAAGCAGCCTATGGCTTGGCAACACCACTGACTGCAGCCAAGGCAGCAGCTGACCATTAGGATATTTACTTTCTACACATCACTAGCCCAGGGCCAGCTTGATTGCCGCCTTCAGTTCACACCACCAAAGTGTTTTGCTCTTTACATTAAAATTTGAAGCCTGCGCTTTCCCTAGCATTAAAAGAATAAAACCCAAGGAGGTGCACTCGGATCCCCAGAGACAGTGTAATTCTACTCTAGTTTAAGACTTGCTAATGCACTGAGGTCATTAATGTTTCATGGTGGTTCCATTTCTGCATGCGCACAAAGCCTTTTACACCACCCTGGCTTTAATGAACTCCTTCTGTTTCCCAGGAGGCCTTTGGAAGCAGAGATGGTTTCTCCTAATGAAACTGCCCAGGCTCTTTGTTTTGAAGTTGTTTACATAGTTAATAGCCCCTTAAGGGCAAACAGCAAAATAGAAGCCTGTATGTAGAGAATTGCTCAACTGATACGACTACACAAGCCACTTGGATAAATAAATCATTGAGTTGTGCAGGGTTTGGGTATGGGGGTTTGGGTTTGATTTTTTTTTTCCCAGCTAAATGTTCATCTCTACAAAGATAAACAGAGATCTGTCCAAAGGGATGGGAAGAGAAATGAGAGAAGAAACCAGTAGGGATATCATACAATCCATCCTACAGGTTCTGTGATCTTTTTTATCAGGAAAACTAAAACCAGACCATTTCTCTTTGATCCAAGCTCTTCACTGAACATAATTTAGAACAATAATCTTGGTTTGAATAGTCTGGAGGAGCACTAATTCCAGTGTTTACAGTCAGAACACCCCTCCCATCTCTTCTGTTTCTGGGAGAAAAACTTCATCTCAGCCATTCTTCTCATTAAGTCCTGTCACTTTAAATGCAAGTGTCAGTAAATCAAACTGAAAGATAAGTTTCTGCCCACAGTAGACAGTGGTGGTCCTGGCTTTTGTCCTTCTTGTCCCCCTTTTATCTGCATCTAACTCATCAAGCCCATTTCCACCGCAAATTCAGAAAGAGTTCAAATAGTGAGGGAAGGTGTGTAACATCATAAAACTGTGGTTTCTGATTGTTACCATGATAGTTGTTAAACCTAGAGAATAAATGAGCAGCGCAGTCTATTAATTCTGAGACTGAAGCTCAATAAAAGCAAACCAAAACACCACCACATGCAGACAAAGACCCCAAAGAGGCATTCAAAGCATCATTTGTATCACTCACCTGACAAAGTCCTGGTATTATAATTGCACAATGAAATATGCTTAAAACAAAGTGATCCAAATTGCCAGTGTCACAAGGCTGATAATAAAATGTCTAGGAAAACAGCAGGCTTCTGATGAACAGCTGAATGTTTACATTCTTAAAAGAGAAGGAGCAGAGGGGAAGAGGAGTGGGACCAAGCTGCCTACAGAGAGAACAATATCTTGTCAGAGTCCAAGAGGAAATGGGCAGGCAGGAATGAAGACAGGGGGACACATTGCCTCAAAAGTAAAGATGAGTTGAGTTGTTTTTCAAGATAGCTAAGCTCTCATTTACCAGGTTGATGTATTTTAATCAGCCCTATGTAGACTTTCCCTGGTGATTTGTGGGTTCATTTGAAATTCGCAGCTGACATGGCACAGATTTTCTGAATATTTCAGAAAACTGGAGGCCAAAAGACCAGGAGGTCTTTTACATAGGACCCAGAGGTCCCCTGTAGGGAACTGCAAGTAGGTTTTAAAAGTAACAAATTCTTATCTTTATTCAAAATATAGCAACTCAGAGTGGGAAAAAAAGTTGAGTTAGAGTAAGAGTAGACAGACAAGATGCTTCTTCCTCCAACTCGTAGGGTCACTGGAGGGTAGGGCTTCCTTGCAAGCACTGGAAATGAAGCTCTAATTTCTGATCTGGAATTTTCTTTTCTGCCTGTCATGCAGTCAGCTTGTGTAGGCAGTTTCAATTGGTGCATGCTCCTTGCTTGGCTTAACTTGGAATGAACTGGAACAACTGCAGAGCTCTTGGATTCAGCTGGTGCTTTCCAGACTGTTGGCTGGTCAGGTGAATGAGGCTTGGGCTGATGAGTCACACCATTCTACATCCTTTTACTTCTTAGTTTTGACCCAAACTAGCAAGATTCTACTTGACACGTAAAAGTCTGGACAGCATTTTCTAAACTTTGGCATCACTTTGTCTGGCTGTCACTGAATTACATCAAAAGACTGGTGAACGGTGCCTGTTCTGTGATTCTCAGTCTCCGGCATCATTCCATAAATTTGCTCCACCCTCTCTTAACTAGACTATCTAGCGCTTTGATCCTAGGGGTAGCAACATGATTCTACTTTGTCTTCTCTGAAGGCTTCAATATATTTAGGCCAATCAATGCCCATCACCTCAGTTTTACAGAAAGTGTCACTGCTGTACCAGCCTGCAGAATCCTGCAACTCAATACACATATGGATGTTGCCTGCTGCTCTATTTATCTTCCCATATGGTTCACCAAACTGCTCTCATCTGCAGAGTGTATGAGGCTGGCCCAAACAAAACAGGGAGCTGGTATCCCTGATTTAAGACATTCCTCAGTACACTGAGGAGGGGGCCTCCACTTCTCTAATGCCAAAACTGTGGGTCTCTCATCTGCCCACATCAGGGCCAGGGCTAGCAGAAATCAGCATAGGTCTTCTGGAATTCACCATGATTGACTGGCATCAGAACAGCAGTGTCTATATGCCAGATATGCACTAAAAGTTTGCATATCTACTCTTTCTATATAGCCTATGCGTTTCCCATTGGATCATAGTAAATCATTTTCACGTAGCAGGGAGTTCAGGTGAAGCTGGCTTAGCCAAAAAGCCATTAGCGTGCACAAACACTACTGAGCCTATGAATTCACAAACAACAGTAGATATTCACCAAGCCAGTTATTGTAAAGGTCATCCTTCTGTAGTACCTCCATTGCTAATAGGAAAAGAGAAGAAAAGCAAAAGCAATGGAAAATGAATGTAAATACTGCTTTTATTGCTCAGTGTTTAAGGCTGGGTTTAGCCACTAAACTTTAACATACATTCCCTGTGATCCCACCACCAGGGGAGGATAACAAGGGAACCAGGGAGAGAAACTTTGAGGTTGAAAAAAACCTCAAACCAGTTTAATTAAAAAAAAACACAAACCCACCAATACTGATAATAACAACAAAGATGTCACACTATATACAGATATTATACAAGTACACAAATATGATTAAAGATAGAATATGTTAACATAGGACCCACACCTTCTGGATAACAGTAAAGTCCCATGCAGGAAAAAAAAGTCTCAGACTAGACTCAGCAGTAGACAGAAGTGCTCAAGTCCAAAATCCAAATAACAGTCAAAAAAACCCCCAAAACCCACACAGAAAAGGAGCTGTACCACTCCTACCAGGTGAGGCAGGGGAAGACAATCTGTTCTGTTGAATGGTGCTCCTCTGCAGCATGAAAACAAGAGGTGAGAACACCAGCAGCACAGATAAAGAGATAGCAAACAAGCAATAACAACCCTTCCAGCAGAGCAACGCTCAGGGACCCTTTTATACTGAGCACCATGGGCAGGAACACTGTGATTGGTCCACTTGGGTCACCTGACCCATCCTCTCCTCCCCATAGGCACAGCTGGCCCCTCCCTCATTGTGACTGTCACCTGTGCCAGCAGCCCCGGGGAAAAAAATTATCCTGGTGCTCTCAAACCAGGATATTACGGATATCTGTTTTTTCTCAGGTTTTTTAATTTTCCGTGGTTCTAAACAGCACACAGGTAAATGAACTCAGGCTTTTTTGTCAGGGTTTTTTCTTTGTAAGAATTTTTCCTTTCACAGAAGTAGAAATAACCCAGATTGTGGTTATTGAATTGCAAGGAGTATTGTGCAGAGATGCTATCTAATTAGCACTAATTGAACAATAGCGAGGACTGCTATATTTTAATCAGAAACCAAGACTTCACAGCAGAAAATTTTTAATTATGGGGAAAGCTCTTAAGTCACGGCCTGCAGGTTACACCCGCACACATTAAGTAACTAAAGAACACAGTCTGTTCTGTCAAGTAATGATCCATATTTTTTCTCTGCTTGGGGAAGGAAAAAAAAAGATCAACTTTTAAAGTATGCAATGAGCATTTACTAAAGGGAAAAGGAGGAATAAGTCTTCCATTCACATGCCAGATGTTCCCATTAAACAATTGTTTTCAAGAAAGCTCAGTTCATGTGGAAAGAGAGAGCTCCAGAGTTCAGAAGGGGGAAAGAGAGCAAAAAGTTAACTTGTAAAATAAGGGCATCTGCTGAAGAGATCACTCATGGTTTTGGCCCAGTACATGTCAACCCAGCATTGCAAGGGGTCAGAGCCAGGGCTGGCATAAATCAGGGCACTTCTCTGAAAGTCAGTGCGAGTGACTAGTGCCAGAGCAGCGCAATGATTTGCACCACCCTCCCAGTCCTGCAGCTTCAGTAGCTGATGGACTGTGACCTTCTTTTTTAATACCTTAGGGACCTGCTACTGCTGGCACATTTTCTGGTAGCAGAAATGGCATGAGATTTTTCAGTATTTTCGTATGTGCACATTATAAACTTCCTTAGGCTTTTTGCACAGGTCTTGGAAATTACGAGGTTTAAAATCTCAAAACAAAACAGACCTCTCTCTAAATTCCTCACAGTCTTTGTACTCTTGTTAAAGATAACACTCACTAACACAGGCATAGTATACAGATATCAATACTGAGGGCATAGGTAGGACAGCTTGATTAACTTCAGCCTCATTTATTGTTGCGCACAGTTTGAAAAAAAACATTTAATTTGCAGCAGCAGCCTGGCTCAAAAGAGTTTGCTCCTTTGCTATTTGCTTTCACTATTTGGTCATCTGCCTAGTTCAGCCCTGCTGCTCAGTGCGCTAGACAGCAAACCAAGCTTCCTCAGCTACCTTTTGTCCAACATCACTTGATAATTTAGGGAGAAGGAAGGGTATTAAAATCACAGAAAATGTTATTTTCCATTGGGTGTCTCAGTCTGGTACTTGTAACGGTAATTCAAGGGCTGTGTGGCCTGAGTTTAACATCCAGCCTTCTTTTCTGGACTCTATAGCAGCAAGGAGGGGGGGAAATTTGCAAGTATTTTGCTTTGGGGGAGGCAAACACAAAACCAACATTTGCTAAATTGCCAAGAACAAGAGAGACTATAAAGGTCCTTTATATTTTCTAAAAGTACATTTTTCACCATCACCACATTAAATTGGATCCATTTAATCCAAAATGACAACAACCATATCACTATGTTTTGGGTTTGATGTTTGTTTTTTTCCTGGGCCAGTTTATAATTATTTTATCCAGCTTTTCTGAACTTCAATGGGAATTCTAATCACACTTCTCCTCTCCCAGGCTCCCCTCAGTTCAAGTTATCACCACACGCCCTTAGGAAGTCGGAGCTCAGCCCTGCTTGAAGTGCAGCGGTCCATTTTCCCATCAAAGGCATGTTGTTGCAGAATGATGTACGGCTCAGTGCAGATCATCTAACACTGTCCTTGTTATGGAGCAAAACAATGATTGGTGGGTGCTCAACCACCTGCACAGGCAGAAAAATGCACTTGTGGGTCACTACAGGAGAAGCTGACTGAGGAGGTCTCTGTGTGTTTGTGTAAAATAGACCAGTTCTGCAGTGAAAGACCTGATGGTAGTCCTAGGTCTGAAATACTATCAGAACAAACAGTTGTACAATAGCATCTGATATCATTAGATGATATTATCATCATTGCTGTTGTTGTTGCTGTTATTTGATACTACATACTAACCCTGGATTTGATATTACATACTAACCCTGGATCCAGAGATGCATGCCAAAATTGGTGAAAAAGTTACCTCTAAGAGTTAGAGTCTGTGTCATGAAACCAAATTTGCACTTCATAGGCTGTGAGGCTTAAGGAGATTTTTCTTCTCCAACCTTCGCCTTCCTGAACATCGCAGCATCTTTTGGGCAGCCCTGATGTGCCTCCTTGGTCCTGGTTTGCAGAGGCACTAACACCCACCTCACCCCTTGTGCCCTCATCGGTACCCGGTACCTGAGATAGAAGTATGAGAGGGAGCCTCAGGACTTGTCTCCTGACTGTCATACACATAAGGCCCCTTGGTGTGAACTGTCTCTTTCAGTGCATCTTATAAAAGATCAGGAAAAAAATAATCCCAGGTGTGTCAAATGTAAAATCAGCCAAGATCCATATCATCAAGATGCGACTCAGAACACCTGCAAATCCTTCTTACTTTCCCCTCTCAGTAACTTTGGGGTTGGTGTCGCCACGTTTGTGCCAGGGACATCCCTTTCGCCCTTGTGGGTGGTAGTAAGGAGGCCGGAGTGACAGCTGAGACTGCCCAGGGCAAAGCTGCACCATACCCGCACACCGGCCGACTCAGCCTGTCGGCCACTGGGCTGCCCTGCTCAGGCAACGCACCCCAATCCCTGTTCAGGGCCTGAGAACAGCTCTGGGCAGCTTTCATCACACAGCTGTCTGTGGAGTAGAGCCTACAGACATCTCTGCTTCAAGCCAGCACACAGTGCTTCCCGCAAAGGACATGCCTTGCCTTTGCACATTAGACTCACCAAACTCACTCTAAACCACCTTTCTTTGCACTGCAAAATGTTGCCGTGGCACTTGCAAAATTAGATCAGGCAGGTGGGCAGCCCTCCTGCACCGAGTACTGCAGCACACTGCTACGGCCCTGGGGATTTCAAAGCTGAAGAACAGCCAACACCTCGGAAAGCCACGAGCTGGTGATAGAGCAGTATGAATCAAGAGTGACTCTCCCTCTGAACAAGCACTACGAGCCCGAGAAACAAAATGTCATTTGTTGCCCTGGTACTCATCGGGCAACACAATACTCAGGGAAGATTTTATGGATCACACCTCAGCTCCTTCTTTTCTCCTGTTCAAGTCGCTTGGCAATGGCAATGAAGAACATACAGCTTTAAAAAAAAAAAAAAAATCTGCTAGAGCTTTTGCTGTCAAGTAGGTCTCTTAAGCCCCATGGGTAATGTTCTCAAATGACAAAGCTGCTCTCCTTTTTGGCAAAGGTCTTTTATCAAGCGATACAGCAGCACATTTTCAATCATCTCCGTATCACAATGAAGAGACAAACCCTGTTAGCGTTGTTCTCTGAAAATCATAAAATGCACTGGCTCAGTACACCTAGGGACTAGGCTGGGCTTTGAGCTTCCATGAATCTCAGCAGCAGTGGGAGAAGTGTAATTCAATCTTTTTAACTTGGTGATATATATTCATGTCAGTGGCTTTAAGATAAGGAAAAGACTTTAGTTGAAGAATGAAACTTTTGATGAATAACCGAGAGTACGATGAATAATGTACAAATATTTCTTTCCTCTCAGTCAAAATGATTCCAGATCCTTTTTCATTTTAATCCCTGTCATACTCTTCATTTTAAGAAAAAAAAATTAACGAAATGAAAGGGGAAGAAAAAAACCCCTATATTTTTAAAGGGCATCAGAGTTCTAAAAGAGCTTCTAAAAGAAGCCTTCCTGATTGTACTTAAAGATATTTTTAGGGTTTCTTTCTACCTGCTAGAAAACAGGAAATTGTTTGGTTACTGGCAGTAATAATGGTACTAATGATGGGTTACCATGTAAAACCTCAGCCCACCTGTTCCTGCTCTGCAGAAAATATGGAATTTATCCAAGAAGAATGTCTCCTTTTACCTAGGAGGCATTTCTTGTCAAATAAAAAATTTAGTTGTTGCATTTCCTCCCTTGCAATTTCATTCTTAATTCTGTCCCTGCTAAAAAATGATGAGAAAAACATATATAATGGTAGCACAGCTTCTAAAGAGAGGCAACAAAAGCAACAAGTGTAAACATCATTTATTTGTTTTCCTAAAGGATGAGAGGGAGAAAAAAGATAAATGGAGTATTAGCTGAGAATCCTGCCCATTTCTTCTCAGGTTGCATCAAAGCCTGGCTTGAGAAGGAGCTTTCAGCAGGGATGATACTGAGCTGCAGGCAGGTGCAGCAGGTGAGGGTTTTTAACCCTCGGCAGGAGGGAGGTCACATGGCCTGGACCTTTTGGAACCTAAATTTTGTGACAGTCATAAAAACAGGCAAAATGTGGTCATTCTTCATGCCCAGCTTTCTCCTCTTCTGTACCTTTGAAGGAAAAAAGGTGAATTTCACCTCCCCACTAAGCTGGCTGCGTCGGTGGGAATTTCTGAGCAGGGATATGATGTCATTTGAAAGGTATGGAAGGCAGAGAAATAGGGGTGGTGCTGGCAATGAAAGGAAGCAGTTAAGCAAAAATCCAAAGCATAACACGGCCATTGCAAATATCTGATTATAAAAAAATGCAGACTCGGTAGGCGATGTTAGTTACTACCATGGCACTAAGAGCAGGAGCAGCAGGCCCATTACTGCAGTTGGTACAACAAAGCCCAGGGTAACGACTGGTGAAGGCTGAGTAACCAGTGCTACCAGGCCCACACAGGGAAAAATGTTTAATTGTAGATCTCAGGGGGATGACCGTGTTATCTGTGCTTCACCTAAATCCCACTGGACACAGCGCAGAGCAACATTAAAACTGCCCTTCAGAAGCTTCTGGAGCAAATGTATTCCTGCCATGCCCAGGTTTCTGTCCCCTCTGATTTATCTGGTTTATGGAGGGCAGGCACATTGTGAGATACATTATATGAAGCTGCTGAAAGGAAAAATTAAGACTAAAAAAATGGCTTGCTGGAGCCAATGAGAGCACAAAAAAACCCCTTATAGAGGAATTTTTCCTCTATAAATGATCTCTTGTTTGAAGTCAGTCTCTGGAGGGACAAAAATCTGCCAACAAAGTATTTTTCTGAAATGATGAGGGCAACATATTTTAGAACACCACACATGGGAATAAAACCCTATTCTTCCAGGAATGCTGAGGATGAAGTGGGTCACTGTATGCTTTCACTGACTTGTGTCTCCTGGAAAATACGAGCGCAGTAAACGCAGAGATACCAGTCCAGTTGCTGGCGATGGCTGGCAAAGGATCCTGGCAATGGCTAGTTCTTGCCATACAGTAGATTTTCCCTCTGAATTTCTTGAAACCTAAGAGGGTAGGATGACTTTTCAATGTCAATTTCAGCACCACGGAGCATTAAGCTTCTTGTCTGCAATAGCACCAAGCACTTCAGATGAACTATGGTAAAACAACCAAATTGTCACTTAGCTTTCCATCTTCATGGACTGGGGTGGCTTTGCTGCTCTGCAGACGTGCTGTCAGGTGCCTAGACAGTGCATTCATCCACCCACCTCAGAAAAACAAAAAAGTTTATATTTTTGTATAACATGAAGGTGGGAGAATGGATGATACTGCTATTCCCCAGGTTAAGGAAGTAACGGAGGTAGGGAAATGTGTTGCCTGGTCTAGTCGAGACGTGGCGTCCCTGCCCATGACAGGGAGGTTGGATTCAATGATCTCTAAGGTCCCTTCCAACCTAGGCCATTCTATGAAATCTTTCTATGAAATCTATGAAATCAGGAAGCCAGTCTCCTAAGGCATCCTTGTTAATGGGAAGCAGAGAAAAAAAAAAGAAGGTTTTCTTCTGAATAGTATCTTAAATGATGACCCTCTTCTCTGAAGTAATTTCGAGGAAAATCCTCATATATGTGTGTATTTATCTATATATATACATACACATCTATCTTCCAATTTTCTTTCTGTGAACAGGTTCTAGGGCCCTAGAAGTGGGCCCTAGAAGAGCTGGGCTGATGTACGTTGGATGTTGAGAAAGGGTTGTATTTTCCTATGCTGAGAAAGAAGTGTACAAGTGGAAAGTGTAGAATTGTGTCGAGCAGAAGTGGATGATGATAGAGACTAATCTATTAATTGTCTCCTTTTTAATGAAAGGTTCTTGATCATCAGAGGAGAGACAATCAGGTCTATAACAGAGCCATAAGCGAAAGGAAAGGCAAAGAGGCAGTAATGCTTTTATGGAAAGAGGGTCCTCCATTTTTTGTTTTGTTTTGAAAAAATCAGTTGCTTCCTAGGTTGGTATATGAAAACACACAGACCCAGTGGAACAGAAACAACATGCCCACTGTTGAAGCAGGACAGGAGAAGGTACAGGCAGAGCTTCTGAAAGTCACATTTTGAATCAGTGACAGAGCTAGGGACTATACGCCTGCCTTTCCAATGCTGAACCAGCTTTCTACACAAAATGTTTCTCCCCACATCCCATGGATGTTGTGCTGAGAATCTTGAGCATTTTCTTCCAAATTTGTGCTCAGGTGAGATTTATATCCCAGAGAGAGATATGCAGTTTGCTGCCCAAGCTTTTCAATGGTGCTTTGATCCAAAGTTTTTAAACTGCATTAAGAAAGTCTAGAGTATTGATTTATTGTCATCAATTCCTTTTCTTTTTCCTTGTCACAGCTTTCACAGATTTATGAGGTTAAGGAGCATGAAGCTAATTAAATAATCTGACTGGATGAACATCTGTTGGAACATAATAATAACTTCAGAAGCCAATGTTCCTGACTAACTATTAATTCTGATTTTAAAATTAGAGGCAGGATTTTACCACAAATACAGCCAACAAAACAAAACAAAAAGTCTAGTGTTATTCTGGGCTCAGAGTGAACCCTCAGCCTCCCTTTGAAGTCTTTTCTGCCCACTTCCACCTTTAACACCTTTCAGTCCATTGACCCAAGCATCCCTTTTTGGGTTCCTCACAGTCAGAGGTCCTAATGCAAGCCAGGTGGCCTTTACGGGAGGTTCAGTCCAGTTTGCAGATTGTTGATGTGCAGCAGCTACAATCAGAAATTCAGACTGAAACATGATGGAGCTTAACTGCATGCAGATACCCACCTTAGCCCAAACCAGAAACTAATGCATGACGTTAGATTAGTGATTTAAGTAAGTCCAAATTGCCATTTAAGTGAGGAACTAAGCCTTTTCTTCAGCTCCATCTAACTTCCGTCCCTACAGACCATTTAATGGGCACTCGAGGAGCAGCCTTGGACTGACTCAGTATTTCCAGAAGCTTACTCTGGGCTGACATACAAGAGCTTGGTTCTCAGCCTAGCATAGTCTATCCTAATTTGCTAGATAACCTGTGCTATCTTCACACCTTGCTCTCAGAAAAACTTTCTCCAAAATCAATTGAACAGATAAACAAATAAATTAGATCAATTCTCTCATATTGCTCAGGATCAGTTAATATTTGGAGGCTGATGAAATTATCTTGAACGAATAAAAAATTTGAGGCAGTTCTTAAATCATCCTCCTCTGCTGGCAAGGTGTAGGGGTTGTAAGACTTGTGTGAGTGTTCATGCAGAGGTGGGGGTGTGTGCACCAAGACCTACAGGAGATAATTACAGACCCACAGTGAATGTGCTCACTGATATCAAAAACTATGTCCAGGCTCTCCTTCACAATAGCCACAGGATTGCATGTGTGTGTCCTTTCTGTGGCTTTTCCCTTT
This sequence comes from Apaloderma vittatum, assembly GCF_000703405.1. NCBI lineage: Eukaryota > Metazoa > Chordata > Aves > Trogoniformes > Trogonidae > Apaloderma > Apaloderma vittatum. The sequence goes on along the minus strand of NW_009722121.1, from coordinate 234,807 downwards.
AGGAATGGACAAATTGTTCACATTGTAAATATTGTTCATACTCTAAATTGTTCAGAGTCCCAAAGTGAAACAGGAGGAGGATGATGAAGCTTAGGCTGAGATTTTGCTACATAACCTGCAAAAGGAAGGGAAGTTTCATACAAAAAAACAAATACAAAAGTACCTCAGCATCTTAAAGCAGGGTTCAGATCTCTATCAGCCTGTAGAGCAGAACTGACAAGGAACTTTCCAGGGTCAAAAAAAAGATTAGGACCACAGTCTCACAGGTACTCCTAACAACATCTCAGATTATTCTGAGTGTAGGTGATGTTATTAAGCAGTAAAGTCCAGAGCTACACATGAATTTAAACTGCTAAACTTGCCTACAATAAGCTTCAGACACTTTAGCACATACATACTGTGGAACGGTGCTCTTGAGGTAACATAAACATTTCTCCTTCTGCTGGCAGCACTGTCTGTCCCTGAGCATCCCAGTGGTGTGTTACAGCTCTCAGTCCTTCCTCATCCTTTGGACTCTTGCAATACCCAGAATTACTCCGAAACGATGGCAGGTGTGCATGTTGAGGCACCCTAAGTGCAGCCAAGTATTTCCAGAGCTGGCAACAAGAGATGCAGCCCAGGTTGACTTTGCCTTACCTTGGTTGTCAGACTGTCACACTTCCATTTTTGCCACTGCCTCTCCTCCTTAAAACTTAATTTCCCTGGTTTCTCTGAGGGTGTCTTCCAAGGATGTTCATTACAGAAAGACAAGGACAGGTAGCTAAATGCCTTGTATTAGCCCAGCCAATTGCCTTCATCAGTTCTTGGTGGCCCATTTAAATAGCTTACTGTAAAAGCTTATCCTTGCCTCCCATTCCACAAAATTATTCTAATTTATTCCCTCACCCAGCATACAGTTCAATTAATACTAAGGAAAGAGGAGGGAGTCCCACTGACCTCTTCAGGCCCATTTTCCTTACATCCCACAAGAGGAGCCAATTCTTTTTCACAGCATCCATCCAACTCTTTGAGTACAATTACATGAAACCCTGAGTTGAGCTCTGAAAGTGGCTTACAAATCCTGCCTGAACCACCACTCACCCATGACTGCTCTACAAGGAATGTCAGTGCTTAACACTGAGCCTTCAGTAGGGAATCTGCTACATAAAACTTGGATTTCAAGGCTGAGCCTCAGGACATGGGAAGAGACACGAACGCATGTGCTACATTTCCTGTTGATTTGGTTGATCCAGGCTGAGACCTTAGAAATTTTGAATGATTAAACATCCAGGTTCCTTTCACTGTGCACGCTGGTCAGCCATAAGCTCAGCCAGCCCGGTCCACCTCTCTTTTTTCTCTCTGTTTTTCATCTCGTTTGCAGTTTTTCTCCCCTTTTTGCTTTCTGAGTTCATATAACTAAGACAGGATTTTTAAGAGCACACATCATAACATTTCCATTTCATTTAATAAACATCCTTCTACTTCTTCCCCACTATGATCCTGTATGTGGGTTTATTATTATTATTACAATCTCCCCTAAGTTTTGGGCTGAAAACCATTTGACATTCACAATGAGGTATTAAAAAGGATTTATTCTGCCCTTGAAGTAGGCATGTAATTTCTCTTAATGTGAGAGCTCAGACAGGTGTAAATCAAAACTAGATTTACTGATGTCAGTGGGCCTGCACAGATAGAGCTAGCCTAAAGCAATAGTGAAGCAAATCCTTCTGTATTGATCATTGGTAAAACCCCAACAACAAACACCACAATTACCTTCTGCCCTGTCTCTACAAACACAAGTGTATTAAAAACACAGTCAAGAGACCTACTAATAATAAATTCTCTGAAATTCAGGAATAAACTTTTTTTGTTGTTTTTCAAGGACAAATTTGTCTTTTCTGCTTACACACAGACACTCACACATGCTAGTCTCATGAAACAGTTCACAGTGAGCAATCGTTCCCTCCTCCTCCCAAAATAAACCGACCCGTATGGAATTATGTAGAAACATCAGCAGACTTGTTTAATTAATGTTTCAGGGTCAAGCGAAAAATGTATAGATAAATATACTTAAAGGCTTTGAAAGCTTTGTGGCAGCAGTCCAGCATTCCTTTCTTTGCCTTTGCTTGATGTTTTAGAGAGAAAAAAAAAGCAGCCCATAAAGCTTAGAAAAGTGATCTGTCTCTGGGTCTGGGGTTCCTGTCAGTCCTCTGCTGTAGCACCATGATATACGACAGCAGACCAGCGCTCAAGTGATGTATTACAATAATATGTCAGTAATGCAATGGGGCTTTGATGGTGCTTAATAACCAGAGTACTTCACTGCGGAGAGGGCCAAGGAAAAAATAAGACTGGGGCAGAAGGCAGGCCTAGGTAAGCTCTGCCTTGCCCTGTTGAAGTGCACAGTGCCACGAGTTCTGGATAGGAAATCATAGAATAGTTTTGGTTGGAAAAGACCTTTATAATCATTGAGTCCAACCATCGACCCAGCCCTACCAAGTCAGCTGCTAAACCACATCCTTAAACATAACATCTTCTCTTTTAAACACCTCCAAGGATGGTGACTCAACTACCTCCAAGGGCAGGCTGTTACAGTGCCTGATAACTCTTTCAGTGAAGAAATTCCTCCAAATGTCCAACCTAAACCTCCCCTGGCACAACTTGAGGCCATTTCCTCTTGTCCTATCACTTGTTACGTGGGAGAAGAGACCAACACCCACCTCGCTACAACCTCCTTTCAGGTAGTTGCAGAGAATGATGGGGTCTCCTCTCAGCCTTCTTTACTCTCCAGGCTAAACAACCCCAGTTCCCTCAGACACTCCTCATGCAATTTGTGCTCTAGACTCTTTACCAGCTTTGTTGCCCTTCTTTAGATATGCTCCAGCACCTCAGTGCCTTTCTTATAGTGAGAGACCCAAAACTGAACACAATACTCAAGGTGCAGCCCCATCAGTGCCAAGTACAGCGGGATGTCTCATTTGTCCCCAGAACAAGGTCTAGAAGTTGGGCAGCAGCATTCACAGGGTACCTGGAGCACAAGGCCTCCTCTCTTGAGCTAATTCTCTGGGGCATGAGAACTTGTATTTCTGGTTGCACCAAGGCCTGGACTGAACCAAGGGCAAGAGGCTCGTCTCCCACTTTGGCAAGGCTGAGCACACTCCTGGCAAGCAGGAACAGTGAGTATAAGCCTCTTCAGGCTGATGATTTTAGAAGGGCACTCATCTTCCAGACTGATACAAAAGGTCCATCAGGTGCCTCTTGGATTCTGCCTTATAGCAGGAGAATCCAGCCCAATACTCCAGAGAGTGTGAAGACAGACCCTTGACTGGTTCAGGCACACACCTTCTCCGTCTCTGTCCTACGCTGCAGCGTGTGGGTGAGGATGCAGCCAGTCCCAGACAAGCCTCATCGCACTTGGACCCTTCATCACCAACATCTCCCCAACGTGGTTTATTCAGTGGTGGGCATGACGGGGGTGATGTTCTCAGCCAGGCCCTCTAGGTGTTCCCATTATACAAGTAATAAAAGGCTTTGCGCCTGCACCAGGAACACAAGAGCACCATTAGCCAGCCCAAACCAAGCCAAACTTCTCTGGATCAACACACCAAGCTGGGGAAAATGTCCTTGGCAGTACTTCTCTTTCCCATACAGGTGTCTCACATCTGACATGGCAGCCTTGGGTCATATGGGTGCTGTTGAGCACCACAGTGAGGAGTGAAACAAGACAGCGATGAGCTGACTCCAGGAGTAGTTATGATGCACTTTTCCTGAGCAGCACCATAGGCACTGACAGAGGGTATTTGGAACAACCAAGTCCATGTGCTACAGAAAAACATCTGGATTCAGGCAAAGATTGAGCAACTGATCATCTTTTCAAACTATGATGGGGGCTGATTTTCAAATGCCTGCATTTGACTTCAGAGCTGCACTTGGCTGGGTTTCTGCACATAGTTGATTACCGGGTCTCAGTGGTAGCTTGTTAAGCCACGGCAATTTTAGCATTTGTGCTTGTCTGTTCTTAACTTGTATTTCAGGATTCCTCGATCAGAAACATTATACTGTCATTGCCGTAAAGAGGGCCAGACCTAAGGACTGCAAAAACTGAAAGCTCTTCTGTGATGCTGGAGGTCTCTCATATACTGCTCTCAGAGATGGCCAACCTAGTCCTTGGTTGCCTGGCCTTTGCAGCATACTGACATTAAGGAAAAACAGAAACAACTGATCACTGATTATAAAAGGGAGAACATACAGATACCAATTGCACTTTTAAGTAATATGTACTTAAAAGATTAGCCACATGAGGGAAGATTTGGCCCATTAGTCTCACCTTCACCAGTGACCAACAGTGGACACCTGGGAAGAAGCTTAAGGAGGAGATAGCCATGGAGAGATGTTTCCCAGGTAACTCGGCCACACTACAGAAATCTGCAGAGCTAAAGAAAAGAAGGGAGAGTATGGATTGGGAACGTGTATGCATGTCCCTGGAGGAAGACGGCTGATGCATATCCAGAGATGTATTTCCATGCTCTCTTCTGCTGCTTAAACAGTCTCTTGTGATAAGGAGTGAAAAAGGTGCTTTTTTTAATATTTTAACGTGATTACTCTACTACAGACTTTTCTAGACCAAAGTCTGCTAGATGATTCACGGGGTCTTGTATGCATAAGTAGGTAGTTGTCCCCTGCTATTCACCTTCCCAGGCCTCAAAGAGAATCAGCCTGTGGAATGGAAAGGCAAGGAGATAATTATGTTTGGAGTGAAGCAGTAAGAAGGAAGAAGAGGTAGCTGGTTTATCTTTTTATCTTAAAAATCTTGTCTTATAATATTTCTCTGCTCACCCTCCATGAGCTTTGCATGACCCTGAATGACAGATAGGGTTAGAGGGCTAGATGTGGCAAATGGAGTTCAGTGAAGACAGAGCACGCTTCGCCAAGAGGAAATTTGAGAAGAACAAGGACTGAAAGAGCAGCCAGGAGTAACTCTGATGTACAAAAATACATTTATTTTCAACAATTTCAAAACCACTGCCTTTTTTACAGTAGAAATATTCAAATGGAACAATAAAACCAAGAACAGTATATATATATGTATATATATGACTCATGCATTTGTATTACTCTGTTTAATACAGGTATTGCAATTGTCTGCCTCATTTAATCCTTTAAAACTATGGCGGTGGTTTGGGTTTAATGCACTGTCTGACATCATCAGAAGGAATGTGAGGATTCTGGAATGTGTGTGGGAACTGACTGAAGGGAAAGCGAGGAGAATGGGATATCTTTGCACATCCCTGAAACTGAAAGCTTAGTCCAAAAGAAAATTCACACACTCCTGTATGTGCTCTTATCGATAGGAACTGTATATGAAAAACTCTGCAGTCTCCAGTCTCTCTAGCATTATCTCTGATCCTTCCGGGCTTAGTGTTGGGGTTCTCAAGCACAGGTTAAGCTCAGTAGAAGATCTAGTGGGTGTTTGCATCAGATTGACAGCCATACAGAGCCAAACGCTACATCTAGTCTCCAGGCCGCATGCATTATTCCCAAGTTACAGCTAATACAGTAGAATCCATCATGGGGAAAAGGCTGGCAGTGATAGAGGGCACTAACCCAGTCTCTTGCTCTCTCTCTTTCTCTTCCTTTTAATACATAACTACAGTGTGGGAGCTATTTATGTTCTGCTCATGGTATTAGCTCTTTCTCTCCTTACTCAGGTAAATAACGATCTACAGCTTCAAAGATTTCCATTACATTTTCCTCAGAGGTAAAACTTGTGAGGAAAAAAACCCTAATGACATCCTCAAGTAGTTATTTCCCAGCATGACATACACAAACAAAAGTGGCCAATACTCCAGTCTGTGCTATCACTGCAGTCCAATACCTTCCGGAAAAGATGGACCGTGCCGGTTGGCCAATCTGAACCTTGCAGAGGTCCCATGGCTAGATACAGCCCTGGGTATCCCAACAGGATGCAGCAGTTACCCTTCCAGCATCCTAAAGGAGCGGCTTCCATCATGAACGCAAGTTTTTTTCAGCTGCCATCAGCCATGACTGTGCCCTAATGCAGCAGGCATGACCTGGCAAATGTGGTCCAGGCAGCAGTGTGACAAACTGCCCTGAGAGGCAGCAATAGCCGCTAAGTCTCATGGAACACGAAGTTTGAGCCAACTCAAAAATCAGGTGGGTTTTTTTTGACATGTAATTTTAGCTCCTTGGATTTTATTTTTGTTTGCCTTGTAGTGCCTTTAGGATAATTTTGGATTGAAAATAGCTTTCTGGACAGATGTTTCTCCAAAATTCAACTGTGTTTTTTCGGAATGTCTCAACTTTCATTGAGATTAAATTTCTTTCTGAGAGGTGAAAATGTTTGCATTTTTTCAGCAGCTTACTCTGAACTTTTCCTCCTCGTTTTCTCTGATCTGCTTTGAGACATTCAACACCCATCCTTAAAAAGGATGTAAAGGAAAAAATTGTAAAAAGGATGTAAAGGAAAAAATTGTAAAAATATTGTAAAAAATTGTGAAAATAAATTGTGAAAAGTGTAATCCTCTGTCTTTCTTTTTAAATCAACATGAGAGCAATCCCATTTAAAAAAAAACACAAAACAACAGAAAACTCCAAACAACAATGAACATTTTCACTTTGTTGCCTGGTTTAGAAAAGAAAAAGTTAATATGGGAAATAATGAGTATTTCAAATTCAGTCCTCTGCAGCAGCTCACAAAAGCAGTCCCTCAAACTGTATTGATCAGCAAAGACTTGGATCAGCCTGCAACTTAGCTCAAAGCCCATGGGACCATTGTTTATATACATTCCTCCATCCATAGCTAAATGGGAAGGTATGGCCTTGTGCTAACAGCGTTATCACCCGGCTGGGTCCTTACAGTGAACTTCTTTGGTGTTTCAGTAGAACAGAGACAGTAATGCAATGGTTTATGCATGTGTGATGAATGGAAAATCAAGGTTAAATAGAACAACACAGTCATCGCTCTCCAGTTTATATTAGAAACTAGAACAGAAGTGAGGGAGAAATCGGAAAAGGAATATTTTTAAATCAACAGAAAAGGCCCACAAAACTGACTGAAATGGAGAAGAATTGAGAATGTTTAGCTTTAGTACTTCACGCAAAACATTATTTTCATTTTGGATTTACAATTTTAATCTTGAAATACTTCCTGTGTTTTTCTGCCAAGCTGTGTTTAACAACTTTTCTCTCCACCTGCAGACCCATCAGGATTATAACCTATTAACGACATTTCAGCCCATTAACAGGGTGAACACGTGTAGCTGAGGCTGGATTGTAGCCAACTGGCATGTTGTAAATGCAGAGGAAGCAAGTAATACCTAAATTCTGGCCATCCCCTCATTTCAGTCCAGATATATCAAAGGTAACGTGGTGTTCTATATCCAGATCCTAAAAAATGGTAACAAACATTGCAACCTGGCCTCATTTCTGCCTCCTGTTGTGACACAAGCACAAGAATGGCATCCCAAATATGTCTCCGATTTTCCTTCCACTGCCACTGGGTCTTATAACTCAATACTCTGCAGAATAAGATCCATTTTTAACATAACCAACTCAAGAAAAAATAATAAATAGAACTTACCACTAAGTCAAGCTCCTGCCCCAAAACTCCACCACTCCTAAGGGCTATTCTCAACTCAGTATGCTAGAAGATTCCTAAACAGTTTTTTCACTGCCTTTTCTTCATTAACCTCCCTTTTCTAACCAGAAAGTACCAACCCACCATGCAGAAATTACTCTGATGGCATTTCCACCAAAATTGGAAACAGTCATTCGTCAGCACTCGTAAGAAAGACCTTTCCAAGCTCAGTTGCGCATACCTGACCCTGTACCTCCCTCTTTAAAGAGCAGTCGTTAATTGCATGCATCACGCACAGCCAAAATCTACTACTCTGGCACAACTCGAACAGCACTTTACTTCACCAGCTTAATTGCTAAACTGCATGACTTCTCACTGGAAATAAAGCTACTGCAACCTGGCCCGTAGCTGAGCTTGCAGTTGTACTCAGTTGTAGTTTGCCCACACTGAGATGGTGATAATTCCATGTTTGTTTTCCTCGTTTTCCCTAATGGATGTCACCGAGATCCTTCTCAGAAGTGGACAACAGTGACAGAGGTGAATAAATGATGGATGTCATTGAAATATTCAAGACAGGCTCATAGTCTGTTCTGAGAACATCTTTTTCTGTTCCACCATAGGAAAAGATACTATAAATAAAATTTAAAAAAAAAGCCTTGCAGTTATACACAGAGAAATAAAACTATACTGTTTATAGACAGCAGTGTCAGATTGAAATATGACAGACAACTGGAACACGCTTGGAACCAAAGCATGATTCAAGTGCCCACCATGGTCCCTGGCTGGCGTGTGTGAGTGTGCGCAAGTGTGTGTGTGTGTGTGTGTGTGTGTGTGCGCACGCGCGTGCGTGTGCGTGCATGTGTGTATGCAGTTCAGGTTTTGTTTTAAACATATCTTCTTTTACTAAACATTAAATTATTTCCCAAGAAATAAAAAGCTATGTACATTGTAATTATCTACAGTAGGCCTTCAGCATCCTCGCTATTCACATGCACGGGGTTTGGGCTGCATTTATAAACTCAGGCACGCTCCTTCATCGCTTGTGGTGCTGTCCCCTCCAGCCAATCTGCAGTCCAAGGAACACTGACATGTATGTTTGCTCTGATTTTATTTCCTTTCTCAGGAGCCAACAGTGCCAGAGGGTGACTGAAATTAAAAGCAATTAAAAGAGGCAAGATCCTGCAGAAAGCTGAGACATGCATGTCGTTGGAAAGCGAGGGCTGTTGGCATGATGCAGAGCCTGGCCCAACAATCCAGCCTGAGCCCTCTGGCAGGATGAAGTAGCTGATTCATGACTTATTTTGAAAAGGGGTGGAAAAGGACAACTTACCTACAGCATGCTGCCTAAGGTACTTTGCCTACTTGTTGGATTTGAACACTTAATTCCCATTCTGTATTTAACGGGAAGCTGGCATTCAAATCCCATTGCACACTTCAGTCATTCTTCTCTTTTTATTTCTAATCTGATGAGTATTCCCTAAATATGAAGACCTCCTGCTATTTATGAATGCAGCCCTGGTAAACAGAAAAAGCCCACCCCATCCCCTCCCAAATGATAATAATGACATATAACTCTTTTTTCATAATAATAATAATAATAATAATTATAACAATAATAATTACAAATAAAAAGTCAGAAATGTTGTAGACCAAGTGGATTCTCAGTATTAAACACTAGTGCAGTTGGGGATTTCCTTTGTGCTTTCACTGTTGGCAATTGTTGAGATGCTTCCTGTGGAGAAGAAAATGGAGAAGAGAGTCAGTGCAGTGGCTTCAACAGTTTGGTCTATATTGCTTCTCACTCCTTCTTAGAATGTGCTCGTCTAAGTGTAAGAGTAAAGACAGAAAAGGTGCTTCAAAGTAACAGACCCTTTTTTGTATTGGCAATTAGCATGGAGCTTGCAGACAACTTGTTACTACAGCTCAGCTGATCAGCAGTAAACTCATTAAGCTATTAGGGACATACTCACTCGTAACGCTAGCATGCCAACATGTGTAAGCTTGGCTCAGCCGATTCTTCTGAGGATTCAGGGAATTTAGGACCCCTTCACAGAAGAGACAGGGTCAGGAATGAGCACAGATGTGAGTCACAGGTGTTACTAACTCCTGTATCCCTATTGCTGTTTCCTGTTACCATGTTGCAGAGAGAGATTGGCTCCCTCTCTCCGTGTCTCAGGCTCTGTTTGTACCCGGGGTCATAGTTGATGCCTCACCCAATACCCCAATGACCAACGTCCTCATCCAGACTATGAAACAAACCCCGGCTGAGGGTTGTCTCTCACCCATCGCTCGCGTGTCCAGCTCTTTGTCCATCAGCTCCTCAGGGTCTGTGAACTCACTCAGAGTGATTTTGGGGGCATTTTCACTTTGGCTAACAGAGCCAATCATTTCCTGCTCCTTGTCATGCTGAACTTGGGCATAGATGTTAATCCAAGGGATTTTCCTGCACATGAAAAGAAGACAAGAGGTTATATTTTGTAACACACAGATCCTTGGCATGTCATTAATCAGACCAACTAAAATGAGACCAATCCCAGAAATACAGTACTGGCAGGGATGCAAACTATCAGCTCTCAGAATGATGAAAGCATCACAGTGGTGTTCGGCTCTGAAAGTGCCATCAGCATCCTCTAAATTCAACATCAGCCTAAAGCTACCCCAAATCTCAGGCCACTGCCTTCTTATGCTGTGCTCCAAGGCTTCTCCAGTTGTAAACAACTTCTCCTGTGCAACCTGCTCTAGGTAAACCTGCTCTGGCAGAGGGGTTGGTCTAGATGATCTCCAGAGGTCCCTTCCAACTCCAACAATTCTGTGATTCTGTGATTTTGTGATTCTATGAAACCAAAAGTAAAAAACAATTTAAGCACTACTATCAGCTGAGAAGAAAATTGTTAGGCTTGTTTCTGTTGACAGGCCCACAGTGGCTCAGCAGCAGCTGCCACATTAGAAAGAGTTATAAAGAACTGGTCCTGCCTCAGAATACAGAAAGGACTTGGACCTCATACTACCCACCTAAAGTCTATTTGTTACCATTCCATTGCAAAACCAGTTTGCCATGCTATGGATCGTGCAAGTTTGCAGGGACTTATTTTCCTTTGCTGCTTGGGAAGTCAAGAAAGTGGAAGGATTATTTCTTCCTTCTTCCAAGAGAAGTTAACTTGGACTGCTAGAATGATATCCTTGAAAGTCAGTAAGACAGACAGATAGGCTTTGACATATAGTTAGATAGTAAACCATGGAGGAATGTTAAGTTTAAAATGAGAGAATTGAAAAGTAACATATTAAGCATCGTGGGGGTTGCTAGGATCACCTGTGTGTAGGTGCTTGTTGGAAGGTAACTGACTGTTTTTTAATGCCCTTAAAAGGACTATGTGCCATGCAGTCCACATTGCTAAAATAAGAAAAATTCAGAGAATTTATTCACTTTCTTAAAGCACAGGGGAGAGAAAGAAGATGTGTTCAAAACAGGTTATATAAAGTGCCAACTCTGTATGCTAATCTGTCTGCTTTTGGATATATCAGAGACTGAAAGCAGTGGAAATTGCCTCAACTCTTACGAATTCAATAGATCTATGTTGATCCTATTTCAGTGAAGTTCTGGCCTCAAACGACTTGTGCTACTGTCTTGGTTTGGCACGCTGTTCTTAACCAGCAGCAAGCAGGACATATTTGGTATGTTTAGCGGCAGTTAACAAACCTCATGTTCTTCTCCCTTTCTCCTGACCTCTCTTTCTAATCTTCAGACATGTCTCAGATCACTGTAAGACATAAGCACTACACTGGAAATGCATACATTGGATGAGAAAGGACAAATGCATTCCCATGGGATTTAAGCACCCAGAATATGTCTGGAGGTGTGTAGAGGTGTGGAATGAGAACACGCCTGGTGATATCGGAGGACTTAAGTTTTACTTCCAAACAACGCAATGGTAGAGAAGTGATAGCCTTCTGAGCTCTGAGAGGAAAGGTGAGAAAAGCTCTTTAGAGTTGGGAGGCAGAGAGCCTCCAGGTACTTCAGAGAGTTTTTACTTATTATTACCCTACTCTTCCTCCTTCCTTCCTTTTCCTCCTCAACAAGCACCTGTCTGACTGCAGTCTTCAATGTGACTGCTGCGCCTGTATAATAGTCTGTGTGCAAACCAGGAAAGCACCAATTCTGTAAAGCTGCAGAATTAAAAGTTCATGCAGGCCCATGCACTCCCCACAACATTTTCCTGCAAGCAAAAGTTCTGTATTCAGGCTGGGATTACTATTAATCAGAAAAGTATATATGGCTAATGGATCTCTGCATCATGAAGAGCTGGAGGAAAGCTTTCGGTTTTACCTCTTTTTTCCATTAAGAATTGTCTGCTCTCACTTGTGATCCATTGATGTGGAGGTTTTAGAGCTGAAAAGTTGCTTTCTGTTCTGAAAAATCAAGCTGAGGACACCCTGAGCATCTGACTTAATCCTAAACTTTGTCCGTTTAACCTGGGTTTGTCCTCTTTTGGACAGAGCAGATAAGAGGCGACAGCAAGTTGATGGAAGTTCCTGGACAGGAAAAACAATGCTTTAACCACCTTCCCCCTCATTCCCAAACTGTATATATACAATTTTCAGACAGATTTTAACAAGACACGGTCTTTCCAGCCCTGGAACACAGCACAAGGCTAAGGGCTGCTACGATTAAGGTTCTGGATGCTTAAGTAGTACAAAAGTAAGGTTTATGACCTGTAGTAGCATAACATGACCTGAAGACTGCCAAAGCAAAGTGGATTACCAAGGTCCTCACTGCTCTCTGGCAGCCAGAATATGCAGGCCCTTCTTCCTAATAACTGATTGCTGACCACAGAACCAAAGACATTAAGCCAAACCTAAGAAACCATCTCACCGAGACACAAAGGCAAGCAAGTCTTACAAAGGATTGTACCTACATCTTGACACATTTCAGAGACTTCTTTGCTCTCCTCATTCTACATCTGGGAGTGAGAGAAATCATCAGCTGCCCCCCCAGCCATTATTAAGCCAATGCCTTAAACAAGTCCCATGTCCCATTCCCCATTCACCTGGGAAGCTGTATTCCACCTCATAGAAGCACAGAGAGGATTTCAGACCGCAACAAGCAAGTCATGCTGAAGGCCTGGAAATCTGCACCTGAGCACGGGTTCTCTGGAAATTGTCCTGGGCCACAACTGTCCTGCCAAGTCAGTGGGAGCTTGACAGAAAATACTGATGTGCACAGGATCACAGAATCACAGAATGCTAGGGGTTGGAAAGGACCTCGAAAGATCATCACCTTCAACCTCCTCGCCAGAGCAGGATCACCTACAGTAGATCGCACAGGAACGCCTCCAGGCGGGTTTTGAAGGTCTCCAGAGAAGCAGACTCCACACTCTCCCTGGGCAGCCTGTGCCAGTTCTCTGTCACACTCATAGTGAAAAAGTTTTTCTAATGTTTTTGTGGAACCTCCTATGCTCCAGCTTGCATCCACTGCCCCTTGTCTTAACATTGGACATCACTGAGAAGAGCCTGGTTCCATCCTCCTGACACTCAGCCTTTACATAGCTATAAACATTAATAAGGTCACCCCTCAGTCACCTCTCAAGAACTAGAAGCAATGTCACCCACTGATTTTGACAACGGTTAAGGCAAAAGGTTAGAAATGAGGAGAGCTTTAAACCCCTAGACTAGAATACATGTCTATGTCATCATTCCATTTTTAATATTGTTTGTGTCCCACTAACATCATGAGAGAGTATGAGCCTTATCTTGGGCCCAGAAAAGTTGGACAAACACCTAACTAGAATTGGGACAGGAAAACCTCTAGCTTCTCTATTTGGAGGAACTACTCACATCCAGGTTTTATTTATTTATTTTTTAAAGTCAGACTCAGCTTTCGCTTCTAATACAATATTTCCACTGGATCTGGACATACTGACCATTTAACACACTAAGTAGTGTACCGAATGCAAAGTTCCTCCTATGGAGCTCCATCTGTCTAACATACACAGTCATAAGGCAGCCTGTCAACAAACAGGCCATTTGTATCCCATATTTTGTTTCACAGCTTGCAGCAGTAAAGTGCCATGGGCCAGCACAGGTCCTGGCTGCTGCCAGGAAGTAAATGGTTTATATTAACATCTGGCAAAGAAAATCTCAGCACAGATTCCCAAAGGCATTTTGATGCTTAACACAAAATTTTCTGGTTTTGAGTCTCCCATCCTTAGCATAATCACTCCTGTTCTTCTGCAAGACTATACTATTCACTTTGCAAGATACAGATTAGATACTGCTGCAGCAAGGCAGCTGACTAGGTGGATACAGACTGTATGAAAACATCCATCATAGAATTTTTTGACTAAGTGTGTGTTGTGTAGCTCAATAGTCACTGAGCACATAGGGTTCCTATTTCTGGTCTGTGGCTCAAACACATCTGCTGACACAGGTCACAGTTGGATTTCTGAGCTCCTGGTGAGTTTTCAGAGACTGAGTTTGTGATGGAAGGGCAGTAGATGGTTTTCTTTCTATATATGAGAAATAAGGAACTATACTGGTCTAAGCTTTAGGCCAGCATAACTCGCTCTACATCTGCTATCTAGGCACTGCTCTGTCTAGATTTCATGTAAACCACCTTGCTTTCTCCTCTCATCCTGCAAAGTTTCTCAACTTACCTCTTGAATTTGTAGATTAAAAAAACAGCCAAGCCTACAAACACCACAGACAACAACATCAGCATCGCTGAACTGCTGTGACCCGTGCTGGAATCAACAAGGGGTGCTGCAGGAGGAAAGGCAGAACATTACATTGGCAAGACATTATTAGGGAACATTTAAGTACCAGAGAGTTAAGCTCAACTCTGTCTTTGCCACACCAACTTTATCACCACTGCATGGTGCATGCTGTTTTCAGCAAGACCAATCAGTAGGAAACAAATTGACTCTCTTGTCCTTTGAATGCCAAGCTCCCTTTTCAAGACAGTACAGTCTAATGTCTAGTAGTGAAAAGGCACAACAAGTCACACTTAGCCAAACGACTGATCACTCTTGTGTTAACAGTCTGGGCCACTTCTTTTCAGGCTTTTCCAGGGAATGGAAATGAAATTTAGGAAGTGTAACTTAATGCATGTCAATTGCCCTTTGGAGAAGCTATCTCTGAGCATCCATGAAGAGCACGACTCCCGTCTTCCAAGGACATATGTCTGTCTCACACATGACAGGGATCCAATCTTGTAAGAAGTCTCAAGGTTCATCCCTGTATTGGTCCTTACAGACTCTTAACTGAGTCAGTTTTCATAATACAGAGGAGCCCAAAGCAATAGTCCTAGATCCAAGCATGCACTACATTACAACATTTTGGAGATTTGTTCCATCTATCCTTGACATTTTGGGTGGGCTAAATAAAGTGTATTACTATATCTTGTTTATGTAGCTACTCCTACAGCTCATGGAAGCAGACCATCTTAATAGCCTGAGCACTCTGCTGAGAATCAAGAGTCTGATGAGAAGTCACTAATGATGCACAAATGATTATAAGCAGCATCTGAGTGTTTCTCACTCTGTACAAATATGTGGGTTTGGTTTTTTACTGTTCTCTATTCTTTTTCGGCCTCTCAGAAGATGAAGACAAAGTCTATGCAAATAGAGTCACTGTTAAGAGTTCCATCAACAAATTTTTACACCGAAGAGTCTGATCCTTCTAGTTTTCTGCTTCTACTAATTCTACAGGCTTTCGTGTGAAAAAGAACCTACTGTCATTTCATCTGAGTCAAAATACTATGGGAATTGTCATGAAACAAATGCAGTAGCCCCACTGGTAGGGGATGGAAGAATAGTTGAGTCATGTAAGCTAAATCCACACTTTGAAAAGTCTCATTGCAAATCCATTCAATCCAGCCTACTCCTATTAACATCTGACTCTCATAGTCAGAAAGTAAAGCAAAGAGGCATTACCTGTAGGGTAGGTCACAAGCCTTGGTTTAGGCCAGTTTTTGGCTCTCTGAAAGTCTCATGTAAAAAGAAGTTGAGGTGTATTATCATGGGACATGAATCCCAGTCTTTTGGAGAGGCTATCAGCTATGTCACAGGCACAAGATCCCGCATTTCAGACAATCACAAGTGCAGTCATAAAAAGCAAGGGCAAAAATAAACCCATCATCTCTTTTGTAGTCATAACTGTCTCAGCCATAGCTGAGCTTCACATGAGGCTGCCCGAAATACTCAGCAGTAGCTGAGAGCTTCACACTAGGGTAGTTTAAAGCAAAGGGGGTGATGAAGCTTAAAGTGACTATTCATTGCTCTGTGTGAAAATGAAGCATTGTAATTCAAATAATTTCTAATTTGTAGAAGTCTATATTCAGGCACATATTCCCTTTAAGAGGTGTAGATTTTTTTCAAGAGTACTTTGCCCCTACAAAGCTTTTTGGTTAGTCATAACATTAACAAGCCCTTTGCAATAAGGATTTGATCCAATATCCATGAAAGTTAGTAATACTCTCAATGAATTCCACAGATGCCCAATGAGGGCTTAGTAGAACACCATTCACCTGATTTTCTAAAATACTTGAAAAGCATCAATGTGCTAGTTAATTAAGCCATTGGGAACTCTTAAAGGGTACTTTCAATACTTGTACAAACTGGTGCATGAAGATTCCACTGCTGGATTCTGTTTTTAACACCTCCTGCTTCTACCACAGGCAATGTCTTAATACAATCAGTCCTACATATCTCAGTAGCACATAGCAAGCTGTGAGTGCTCTGATGTAGACTGGTTCCCCTGAAAGCCTTAAAAGAACCACGACTATGCATTTGACTTCACACTCACCTAACGTTAACTGCGTAACATACACAATGACTTCAACACCAGGCTTCAGTTCAAACTGGACCAGGTTCTGGTTGAGAGCATTAAAAAGGATTTCTACCACCTGACAAAATAACAAGAGGTACAGTAGTTACAATATAGAAGACAGCAAACTCTGGAGAACATTCATGTAGCCTAGGAATGGTGACTAGTATCTCTTACTGGCTTCAGGAAGAGAAGGAAACCAACAGATTGAGGAAGTGGAAAGAAACATGTACATGTGCTTTGGACAGAATTGAGCGTTACTGCATGTAAGTCTCCCTACAGGACTTTTGAGACTCACAGTGTATGTTATTATACATCTAGTGAGAAGCAAACCAAGAAATGCACTTGGAAATCACTGACATACTGGCCTTTTACTGATAGGTGATGGAACTGAGTGAGGTAGCCCAGCCTAATAACACTTCTTTACTCACATTGGTTCAGGACAATCCTAGTCACATAGCTCCTGTTTAAATAGGCACTTGGGAATGAGACAATCCAGTTTTGAAGACTAATGGCAAACTTGCTGTATTTCTTCCTCATTTGAAAGAGGGGTCTTGGACTAGAGTTTGCTCATGGCTCAGGAATCCAGCTATGATATGTTATCTGGATGCCTCAAACATACTTGGCATGTCACACTAAAGCCTGAATTTGTTAATGCCTGGTCTCCCTAGAGTAGTTGTGATGGTCAGGGCACAGCTACTGAGTAGTTCTGATGGCTAACTTTACAGGGCAGAGTTCCTCAAGTAGAAATCACAACAACAGGAGCCAAGTACAGCTGAATAGACTGTCAAAAAAAAAAAAATTAGATCACTAGAGCGTCAGGCTTCATGGTCAGCTAGTGAGAAACCTAATCTGAGGCGTGTGCATAATGCTCACATATGAAATATTGAAACAACAGCTTGTTCTGAGGAAATTCTAATATGGGTAGATCCTACAGAACAGGATGGAAATTACTTCAAGAAAATCCCTTCAAAAATGTTTCCAACCTTCCCACTACAACATTTCTCTTTTACACACCACCACAAATTTAAGAGGCCAGATTTGCCCGCTTCCTAGGACAAATGTACTACTCTGAGGGGACTGACTTTGCTCAGTGGGTGGCACGGGCTTCCACAGAATTCAGCAGTTCTCTGAATTATTTAATGTTTGATCACAGAAGAGTTACTCCTCTAAGAGTTACCTGGCGATAGGCTCACACATAGTTTTCATGCAGTAAAAAAGCTGCATACAAGAACATTAGCTAGGACTTTCCAGCAGTACTTTACTCCTTTGCCTTTATAGAGCTGACTTAATCACTTGGTAATTCTAGCATGAAAGCTTCAGCAGACTAGTGCTGTTGTTCCTAGCTCTTCCCTTGCCCACGTATCACTGTTGCTATTCATCACTGTAATTACCTATTTATCTAAATGGATGGATACTGTAACTTCCAAATATAGTTTGCACATGCCATTCGCTGCCGCAGAAAAAAGAGGTCTTGTTCCAGTGATATACGAGTTGAAGAGCCTGATTTATTTTTAGTAAACCTCAGTATATTATCTTGCTGCTTTGGCCTCTGTCTATTAGCATTCCTCTAGGGAGTAGAAGGAGTACATATTCAAGGTTCCTTTGGCCATAACTACTGTAATAAGGACACACCACTAATCTAGGAAGAACCACTGCTAGTGGAATGTGACATATCTCAGTGAGATATTAGAAAAGCCTGTTTTTCCTTTGAAAATCATTTTCTTTCATGCCTTAAACCATAGTGCCACAGTCCCAGATGCATTCAATTCCATCACACTTATAATAAGTAATTTCCAATGCTGCACAAGTTAAGGGGCCCATCTTCAAATAACAGGCACAAATGTTCCATTAATCCTTATTTTCTTACTTGCTCCAGATCAGCCTCACTGCTTTTCCTCCTCTCTGTTGTGTTTTTATTGGGCAGTATGAAGAGTTCAGCAGAAGTAGGAAGCCCAGGAAATACAGCTACCAAGATCTGTTCATCACTGATACCAGTCACCTAGAAGAAAAAAAAAGGAGGTCTCTCACTCCGGTTCTGCTACCACTACTTTTCTTTCACTATGGGAAACTATGCTCCCAACAGATTGTTATTTGCCAGCTCCACTGTAGTTGTTGTGGTCCGCATGAGCTGTTCTGCCCATTTGGTGTGTCAGAAATAGGAGTTCTGATAATGATTCACTCAGTTTCTAGAAGTAAACATAGGCTTGACAACAGCCCTGGATCCAAAGATGCCATACATGAACAACTTCATGTCTCCAGTGAGAGAATCTTTACTGTTGGGGCTGATTGGGAGGCCTGTGCTAGGAACTGCTCACTTTGCTGAACCAAGTCAGTTCCA
Organism: Apaloderma vittatum; assembly: GCF_000703405.1. NCBI lineage: Eukaryota > Metazoa > Chordata > Aves > Trogoniformes > Trogonidae > Apaloderma > Apaloderma vittatum. Next base: position 216,070 of record NW_009722121.1, on the reverse strand, counting down.
CACACAACTCTCACGATGGTCTTCAGCATGACCTGCCCACTGAGGCTGCTGCCCTCTCTCCCCAAATCCAAGCTGTGCATCTTCAGTAGGGCAGGAAACCTCTCCCCCCTCAAAAACTCTCTGCTTTGTGAGGCTAATGCCATTAGCTCTCCAGTCCTACCCCACCTCAAGTTCCTTGCCCTCATCCTTGAACTGAAATGTGTCAACACGGCAGCCCGTTCCTGGTGATCCGTCCTACCAGCGTAGGCCACAGGCTGCAACCAAATAGTCACAAAAGGATTTCTGTGGTTGTCTGTAACCATTCATAGGTACAACCCAATTAATTTCTTCTTTTCTGCAAGCTTGACTCTGAATACAGTAAAAGGGAATAACAGTTTAAAAAAATGAACTTATGATTTTCTAAAATGGGAAAACAATCAAGGCAACTCTTTATAAACAGTGAATGTGGGCTGCAGATGAGAAAAGCTGAGAAGGAATGTACTTTCCTGGTACCCTGATTTCTGGCCTTCATTTCTAAGAACAGCTGTAGCCAAAACAAAAAAAAAAAGCAGGATATATTTTTGGCAGAATGTTAAAAACCACAAAAGCTTGCCTAAATCTATCTCCTGATTTCACACAAACCCAAAGTCCCTGGCTATTTGATATCATAAATTATTCTGTCCCCTTTCCTGCAATAATACAAGTGCTAGTTTACATATTCTAATTAACCCCAAAGGAAGATCTAGTATCTTCTACCCACACAAGTGCCTATGTCCTGTAGTTTAAAGGTAAGTTTATTTTCCATCTGAATTCCCATTTTTTGCCCCAGTTGGAAAGGCAGTAGAGCTTTATAATGGTCACCAGTTGCTACGCTTAACTGTATGATGAACTCCTGACTGAGTATCAGGAAGAGGTAAAAATATCTTGCTTATGCATCCAACATACTACAATGTCCGTCTTCTGCGATGAAGTAGATCAGCTGTTTAACAACACACAGTAACACTACTCAAATGTTTGCAGAAGAGAACAGTAGGTACTCTAATATCAACTTGTCAAAATAAGAATAATAATGATACTGTTACAGTCTAGAATTTTTAAAGTCCTCAAGGATATTAAAAGCTAAAAAGCACCACAGAAACATTAATAAAAGTAATTATAATATTTCCACAAAATTCCCAATATAGTTTGCCTCTGTATTAAGAAGCTGTCTATCAATTTAAAATTATAGCTTCATTTCTGCTGTTCTTCCCCATTCTTCTAAGATAGCATGTTGAAAAAGTGCATGTTTTAACAGCATAGTCAATGTTACTGCAGACAAGGACAAAGGTGCTCACCTGTGCTAGAGCTCTCTTGATGACTTTGCCAATGTCTTGTCTCCATTCGGGGATGTCAGGGTTATGGTAGTCCAAGTTGGGAGAAAATGACAGGAGCTGAGATTGGAAATATTCTGGAACACAAAACCAGTATTTATGAGAATATTAAATGGGCAGTGTTCAGAGTACAACTAAGGGTGCAGACACAACAGGAAGACCATAATTAAATTATCTTAAAGCAAGAAAGAGAGGAAAGGATGAAGAAAGAAAAAGGGCTGGCTAACACTAAGCAGGACAGAAAGTTTACAAGGAAAGAATTCTTGTAACTGTTCTTATAAAGGACATTTTGCCCTAATGCCAACTTTTGTGTCTTTTCCCAAAGAATTGTAGCATGAGCGGTGAGAGGATGCCTTCCCTTCATGATGCCTCTGGGCTTTGTAATTTTGCCACTCAACTTCATCAGATTCTGCTCAGAAGGAAGTTGACCAGTACATAAGGCAGCACCTGCCTGAAATTTGGAAGGTCTGTGCCATTGCATGCATTGTGCACTGCAAAGCAAACACTGTAAGTAATGTTTTCAAAAGGAGGTATTATCTGTTTGGTCCCCTGGAGGGAAGCCATGAGTGGTTAATACCTCAACAAATCAGAACCCAGTGGTGCTAATAACTGGCTAATCAAGCAACGGCTATTCATGAAACACTTTGAAATCACTTCCTAATTGACTGATTGCAGGGAGGAAGAAAAGCTTCATAGACTTAAAATACAGAGCAATTTAATTTTTCCTTCAATTCCAACTCTTCCCTCTGGTGTCACTGGAGACCAAGCCTGGAATCCTTATGACAACTGTATACAATGGATTTGGGCCAGTGGGACTTGTCAGGGTAGAAGACACTATCCTTTCTGGTTTTGGAGATGTGCTGTGCATCACCTTGAAGCACCTGATCTCCAGACACTTCAAATAAGTACCATTAATCATTTCTAAGAAGGTACTAGTTATAGGTCAAGATAAATCAGCAAGAGTATAAATGAGGAAATTCACAGAATAGCAGGGATATGCCAGCACAGTATTTATGTTGCATCTTTTGCAAGATCTGTTATTTCTTTTTAGATGGTGCAATATATTTTTTAATTAAAAACTCTTTTTTAAGTTCTGAAGGCTTAACCCAGAGCCTGATATATGAAGTCTTTGACGTTTGAATCCTCCATACTATGTCCAATTTAATTTTTGAGTAAATTCTGGTCTGCTAATCACAATCTGAAAAATAAATCTCCTTCACTGCTAGCACCAGAAAGCCATGTCTTCACACCTAGAGCCATAATAACTTAACATAGGGCACAGACAAGGATATAGATTTAGCAGAGTGCATGTTCACCAAAGGTGTGACTCGTTTATGTACTCAGACTTGAACTAAGCACTAGAGTGAGGGAGGGTCTGGAAGCACTCCTTCCTTATACCAGGTCATTCTGCAGCATGGTGCTGCACAGGACTCTTTGGACATTCCAACTGGATCAATTTGCGGTAAAGCCCAAAGCTTTGGATCTTTTAAATAGACAGAATGGTAAAATTTCTTAGAAGGTGCTTAAAAACAGAGAATGAGGAGTGCTCTGTGGGACCTCCAAGGACCAAAGATTGAGATCACCTGCGGGGACCCCTCTCAGATATGTTTTATTCCAGAAGCTAGTGGAAAGTTTCCCAGAAGTAAACACTGCATTTTGTGATGCTCAGAACAATCAGAGGGTTACTTACAATTGTTAATAGCAAGTTTGGGTATTACTAAATCATATTAACAAATTATTAAAACCCAGTGCATTTCACAGCCAGGCAGTCAATAAATATCTATTTAGCTGGTTGTTAAATCTGAGCATACAGCTTTGCAGTCACCAGCAGGACATTTATTTATATTCAATTACTGAAACAAGACACACATAGTTCAATTACACAGTGCAACCCGAGTTACTTGAAGCCCAGGTCTCTCAGTAAAACTTGCTATCCAAACAAAAGCTTGTCCTCAAATGCTGGATGCCAATAACTAGATCAGGAAAATGAAGAATAGCCTAGGGTGGTAATTATTCTCTGGAGAAATCTCAAAGCCCTGGCCAAAAAGATGCAGAGAGAGACATTCGACTCAGCCTTTATCAAGCCCTTAACAGGACAGGCTCTGTTGTCTGCCAAAAGGTGCTTTTTGGAGTCCATGAGGTGCAGATATGGCAAGAATATACCAGATATTACTGACAGGGAAGTCCAGTGGACACACTCAGATCTCCAGCTGTGGCATGGTAGATGGGCAGAAATACCAACAACAGAGTCATTTCTGCCCCCTGTTTTCCAGACCCCTCCTGTTTATAGAGTCATTGCATAAAGAGAAACACCAGCTTTATGCAGGCCACCTTAATCATGATGCACTATGACTATTTTTTTCTATAGCTAGGCAGCAGAGGGAGGGCAGTCTGGCTACATATTTACATGTTTTTTCTCCTCAGACTTCCCAGTCAGAGTGTACAGACAGACCAACAGGCAAAGGAGACACCAGCCACTTTACTACAGTGCTAGCTTACAAATTTGAGTAGCTGCAAAATCCAATTCAATTTTGTATTTTGTGACCATGACATATCTCAGCTCTTTGTTTAGACTCTGTCTTCAGAGGTTCCTCCAGGCACTAGGGAGTTCACAGAGTTCCTTTTGGCTCAGTAGCGACTATCTGATCTTCACCCCCAGATACCCCCCTGAGATGTGATTGCAAAAGGCTGAGGGTACCATGCACTGCGATCTCCTTCGTGTCTTGGATAAGGGTGTTGCCCGCAGCAACTTGCACAGTGACAGTGTTCATCCCTTCCACTGCAAAGACGTGTGAGATGCTGCTCTCCAAGGTGATGAGGGGCTGTAAAAGGTCAACACAGATGGAGATATCAAAATCAGGGTGAGATTAACTCAGGATCACAACACGCATCTGACTAATCCACTAGGCCATAAAAGCCTTCTTTCGTTCTGATACACAAATGGTGCTCTCAGCTTGCGTGTCCTGCTAAGGCATAAATGTAGCCCAAACACCACCCACTGAGAAATGCCCCACAGGCAAAAGTTTCTCTCACTTCAGTAAATACTTCTTCCACTGAATGCAATCTATTATGCTATGAGGACCTCAGTAGAGCACAGTCAGCAATTGTAGACTTAGTGCTGCAGAATTCAGTGTTGTACACACACACACACGTATGCGTATTCAGCACAGTTGCTGTATCAGCTGTACGAAACACAGAGTACAGCTCAAAACAGCATTGAACATAAAACAAATGCTTCTTTCAACAGTCCATATTGTTCAGATTCAGGGCCAGCCCTTGCTCTTATGAGCACAAATCCATCAAATCTATCTATCTATCTATCTATCTAGGAGCAACTCTCCTCAGGTCAGAGTGAGGGCACCCAGCATTGCCCTGTCCACACTTTGAGCCTGTAAGCTAGCTCCAATTGTAAGCTGGCAACCATGCTAACGAGGCTGAAATCGTGGCATAATACCAGCTGCCAAAGCTGTCTGAATGGTTTCCAGAGAAAAGTTGACCTGAATTTAGCCAGCTCAGAGCCCTGGCAGAGAAAGCTGACATTACCTGCACCTTCTCAAACAAAAACGTCCTTGACAGCACTATAGCTCTCCTCTTTGAACTGGAAACTCACACACTTATACACATCTAGATTAAAGAAGTGCACCATGTTTGGGAAAAGAGATTTGTATATTGAAAAGCAAAGGTCTAACCCTCACAGTGCCATTGATTTGACAGCTGGTCTATAGACAAACCTCTTTGTTTAGACTGAACCATTAAAATAGAAATAGAGATATGAGCCTCCATTGCAAAAGCACACAGAGATCTAAGAGCACAGGTAAAGCCCTTGGCACAAGCTATTGTTCCTTCACTATACTGCCCATTTGTTTCCAGAGGAAAGCCCCTCAACATGGACCTTCCAGCTCTCATACTTCATCCCATCTGACTGCCAACCTTCCTGCACTTCGCAACAGTGGCCATATACGCCATTTTCATAGCCAAATCAAAATTTCCACTGGCATTGGCCAGAGTGGGAAATACATTTCCTTTCCTGCAGAATGTGACCTTCCTTCGACCCCTTCATCCATGAGCTAAAAAGCAGTAGGAAAAAAAACCATCTCTGTTTGATTGCATGGTACTCGCAGACCAAGTCAGCAAGGATGCCAGCTTGTGTTAGCCCAGCTAACATATACTGAGATATACACAAGCAGAATGGGCCTCTATCAAACTGCAGTGATATTCACAATCTTCCTGGAGGTTACAGGTTGTGATTCTGTACAAAGGCAGTAAGAGGAAGCAATCTAGCCTTTAAAATTACAGTTTTTCCTTTTTGTATCTGTGTATGCTGGATATTCCATTAGCATGGATGACTTCACCTCCATCATGGAGTTCTAATACTCCACCAACTCCTTAATTTTAATTCAGGCACCAAGACCTGGAAACTAACTCTAAATTAAATCAAGTTGCTTAAAAGGTTCATTTGCTCAAACCTATTAGACAGCTGGACACATTTATTAAACTGGACCTGTGTTAATCCAAGCAAATTGGCCTTTGGGTATACTGCAAAAATTAGCACAGGAGAAATTCAGTACAATGGTTCCAGCTGGGTGGGGAGGGCAGCAGAAGAGCATCAGCCAGGTCATTTGAGTCTAAGACAACATTCATCTGTGCAGCAACACAGAGAGTACCTTAGTGAGACTGCAGGGTGTTACAAGACACATCTGGTTCTGCCTGAACTGCCTATGGGCTGAACAGGAAAAGAAGCTGTGATCCCTCAGCATGGAACTAGAATACAACATCTAACAATACCTGTCAGTATGCACAATATTACGCATGTCAGCCTTTAATCTGCACACAAGTCAGTGTCCCCATATTCCACCTGTACTTAGAGCACCACAGTCTGCCAATGAGTGGGCACAGAGAAGGATCTGACATGTACATTAGACATCCCAGGAGAAATTTTCATGTGATGCGGACTGTTGTCCTGGAAAAAAAAGGTGGTTGCTGCTGTTATGTCTATATCCTTTGTCATACTTGTGTTAGAGTGGAAGTACATTTCATGAGGTAGCTGGAAATAATGCTTTGCAAAGAATAAAAGGTCCTCTAGGTCTTTGATTTGGCCACAGGTTAAGTGGCACTATCTTTACTAATCTACATCTCAACATATTCCAGCAACATGTACAATCACCCTAAGGTATCATAAGGATCAGCTACTCATTGTGCAGCTACGTCCAAAGCACCTCTCCCAAACACATCCATATCTGCTTGTACTCTGTTGCCTATGGGTCTGAAATTTAAGCTAGAAGATAAAACATATAACAGATCATATTTACAACCTAGATGCAAGTACCATGAAAGTCATATGGAAATCTTCAGCAAACACCACTGCTTTGGTCTACCTTTTCTAGATTACTTCCTACTTCAAAATATTTTTTTTAAGGCCCTATTCACAACCAACTTCCTTACCGAGAAAAAAAACAAGTGGCAGGAAAACTCCAACAACTAGGCACACTGGAGGGCTTAAGTAGATGATCAAATTACCAGCACCTAAATTGTCTCAGATGTATTTTCATGGCTGTTAATGTGTGAGCACTGAGCCAAAAATATCTGAACTGTAATGTGATTTTGCATCCTTTTCTTTCAGTGCAGTATAAAGTATGTGGAATTATCTGGTACTTGTCGTGGACTAGATGCGTGCATGTGGGTGGCTGCGTAGCTCAGGTAGGGTGCAGTAAGTTGCAAAGTTATAGTAAGTGGGTTTTGTTCCTGAGCTCTTCTGGTGTTTCAATTGTGCTTCCACAAAAATAGCTAGAGTTCTTACAATAAGCTTCCTAACTTAATGTAAAACCCCAGTACACACAGTGTTTATTGCTTCTTTTTTTTTCCTTGCTGTTGTTGGTAGCTAGGGTAAGAGGTTAAAAACCAAGCAGCTTTGTCAAAGAGAAAATAAAATACTTCTGTGCCTGCTATTTTTTATCTCAAGCTCCATATTTCACGTAAAATCCCTTTTTTTTTCTACTGTGATCTCACCTCAGTGCACACCTTCAACTGCAACTTAATAACGTACACAATGTTGTTACTTAAACTGCTTTTGCAAATAACAGCAGACACCACATTGCAAAATCATCAGCTGCATGTTGCACAACTGTAATAACGGAGGATGGTGTCTGTGTGTCAGCTTCTCACTCCTAAAGCCTACAGTAAACAATCCTGCTCTCTCCATTTGAAAGCATGACCACGATTGGCAGTTTCACTTACTTGAATTATTGATTAAAAAGCTCTTTATATGGCTCTTTTTGCCAATCATTTGAAAATTCACTACAAAGAAGTCTCTAATCCTTCTCTAATATACCCAAGACTGTGAGCAATGGTCACGGATGGACAAAAACAATTCATTAAGAGTCTAGCTTGAAATTCTAGATACAACTGCTTTTATGAATACAAACAGCTTTAAAGCATTGTGTTGGAATCCAACATTATATACTGTGTACTGGTACATAATTGAAACTCCCACGGTTATTTGAACACCAGCATTTTTTAAACACTGTGTTGAAAGCTAGTATTATCCCATATATAGTGGTATATAACTCAGTTAAGTTGCAAGTGAACAGTGCTAATAACAGTGGTCTTTAGAGCTCAATAGGGCTGATAACAACCAGATGTAAAAAAGTAATGACTCCTAAGAACAACACAAAATAGGAGGAAATAAACTCACAAAGGCTGAGGTTCATATAACGACAACCCTTTTAAAACAAGGAAGAAACTAAAACACAAAACAAGCAAAGGCAAGAAGTTTTTATTAGGGTTGAGAGAGTTCCCTGTTTGGTGCAACAAGCTTAGGAAGCAAAAATGAACCAAAATGCATTTTTGTACCTTAGTGCTGTTACCAAACCACCAGAAGTAGGTAAGTGTGCCTGCCTGGCTGGGCCACACAACTGCAGTAATGTTGATGTCCTTATTTCTGATAGCTACAAAGGGAACGCTCAGATGGACGTGCTCCACTGGACCTGTGGGAAGGGAGAATTCATTATGAGAGGCTTTGAGTTAAATCCTCCCCGCACAGTAGTGAACAGCAAGGATCTTTCCTCCAAATAAATCAAATATCTTATATCAGCAGTGAGACCCTCTTGTAGCAATAGAAGAGAATTTCAGCAGTCAATAAGCAACAGAAAAAGATACCAGATTAATAAACATAAAATCATGTATTTTTTTTTCCTCACTCTTCATTCTAGGGGAGCAAGAAGCGTACATTTTCCACAGTGCTAATTTCAGACAGGGTTGGCACTGTGTTTAGAGGAATCTTTAAAAAGCAGCTTGAAGAACAATAAACTGGCTTTGCACTGGACGAGGCAAGTTGCTGTTGAAAGCTTGAGGGATAGGATGTGAGAGAAGAAGGTGTATTCCTGAAAATATATCCACTGAGCTACTAAGATTTGTGGGAAAATTATTTTAGCCAAGATGTCTTAAATCTGATTATACATGAGGCATTTATGACTAGATTAAATACATCCTGACAGTTTTTTAGAAGGTCTCCAAAATAAAGATTCATGATTTTGGATATCCTTGCTATCTTTTTAACTTCGGCCTGATCTTAAGAAATCTTGGGGGAGTCAGTTATGAAAAGTCAGGAACTACCTGAAAGATGTGTGCTTTGGTATATTACAGCATTTAACTGTCAGAAGAATTAATTTCTCAAACACTGAAAAAATAACAAGGTATCAAATTGTGTCTAATAGATGCAAACGTTCTACTGAGTCCAGTGCATAAAGTCCAGAATTAAGAAGACAATTCTTCTCCAGAAAAAATGGCATTTAAAAAATTCTGAAGTTTTGTTTGCTAGTTTGTTTAAAGCTTTTACTACAACCATTGTTTTCCTTCTTGTTGATTTTTTTTGTTTTACCAGTACTGAATTTCAGCTGGTAACTGCTGCAGATCTGACAGTGTACCTGAGTCTTTCTGGATGGTACCTTTTACAACACAGCAAACTGAAAGACTATCACTGTGAGAAGGAACGGATGAAATAAGAAAGAAGATTTATTTATTTATAATAAGATATTAATTCTGGGAAGCAGGAAATTTGCTGATTTTAACTGAGACAATCTTTTTGTGTTACCTCTCAGCTCTTCAAGCGTGAAATGGGGACATTAATAATTTTTCCAACTACTTGCATTAAGAGGATTTTAGAGAGCAAGAGCTGTTCTTTTACCACCAGAACATACAGCTCTCTGGACAGGGACAATGGGACATCGCTCTTGCTTTTGGCTGCTTAAAACTTGTTCTTTTTTGCCCCTTTCCCAATAGGTTTCTACCAGCAAGTCAATTTCGAACTCCTTCCATAGCACGTACTCTGGGTTCCCAAGAATAGCAGGCTTCCCCAAATATTTTGTGACAGTGCATGTAAGAGGAAAAACACTAGTATCTTCCCTTCCTTTAAATGAATAGATGAGCAGCTTGACAGCAGATTTGAGAAAGATGAGTGACCACTAATAAAGCTGCAGGATATAAAACTACTGTTGCTTGAGGCCAAGGAGCTTCTTTGTCTTTTTTTTTTTTTTTCAGCACAGGATTCCAGTGCCAGACAGACTGTATAATAAGGGTGATTTATACAGCAGGCATTTTTGTCTGTACATTTGAGCTTGAAGGTCAAACCTCCTATATTGACTAGTACATCCAGACATATTTAAAGTCTAGTACTGAGTTATCACCTTATTTAAGTGTTAAGCATGAATGTAAATGCTTGCAAAATGCATCCCTAGTGATTATGATAATAAGATGGCCACCTAAGAACACTATAAAGTCAAAGGAGAGATTTGAGAGGCTGAGGAAGAAGAAGGTAGAGCACAGCCAGGCCCAGCAACTGCCCCTCATGTCATTCTGCTCTAAAATGTTCACCACGAAAAAGCAGTTCCTGTGAGAAAAATCAGATAATCCATACAAAGCTAGTTGTTATTACCAGTTAACCATCACTTTTGTCAGCTAATGGCCCAAGGTGAAGGAAAAAACAGTTAATGCTCTAATAACAGGTTGTTAAATATAGCAATGATTGACTTTGAGGGAATTATGAGCATAATAAAAGCTTCAAGGAACATTTATTCCTTCACACAGAGAGCCTGAAATTAGAAAGAAGAAAAAGAGTTCTTGACTTTAGGAAAATTCTGATTCCCTTCCTTCCAGCAGAAAAACCTCAAGTAAAAGACAGGATAGAAGACATTCTTACAGGCTAAGGGAAAAGGCAGACATGGCTATGAACACCATTAGGAGCAAAACCAACAAGGTACATCTGAACACAGACAGAGCTCTCTGCCCAGGAGATCTAGTAGTCTGAGAGCAGGACAGAGAGCTGGGATCTTCCTGATCTCATCCTGCATTCCACACCCTCTGCTCTCTCCTGTGGCTTTGAGAATGCCAGCTGGGTGCTCTGTATTTGAGTCTGCTCATTTGCACTGAACTACCAAATGAGAGAGAAAAGTCAGGGATGCATATAAAACACATGAAATACGAAAAGCAGCGCATTAGCCCTCAGTACATTCATATCCCAGCAAGTATGCACAGCATAATGCTTTTCATTTATTTAATAACCACTGTAAACTCCCAAATCCTTAATAACCAACTCAAAATTTACTATATTAATCTAAACCTCTTGGTATTAGAAGCATACTGAAAACACATTTAGACTTTGTTTCATACGCTGTTTGGTCTTTCACCCTTTGAGAAAGCCCGAGAAATGTTTTCAGACTTTTCTCTGGGGCTCTGAGAAAACTGATCTAGTTAAAGATCTCATTGCAGAGGGGTTGGACTAGATGAACTTTAAAGGTCCCTTACATCGCAAAACATTCTATGATTCTCTGTATCTGTGAGAACTGCAAATATACTTGTGTTAAAAGAAATTTCCTCTTCATTCAATACAGTTTACTTAACAAGATGTCTAAAAGTCCAAGCCTTTGGGAGAGTGTGAGCTGCATATGCAGATGGGTTTACATGTATTCTTAGGTTCCACTGGAGTTGCAGGGATTTTCAGTGAGGCCAGATGTTCACCCAAGGAATCTAGCAGCTGGAAGTACTTACAGACCACATGCAGGAAGAGGACAGCAGTGTCGGAGCCCAGGCTGTTCTCTGCATATGCTGTCACCTGAAAGATTCCAGCACTCTTATACACATGCCGGATGCCATTCTCAACAGGGCTGAAATTAGCATAGGACACTGCAATGCCATCTCCAAAATCAAGCTGAATGTTCGTCCTTTGGAGATCACCCTGCAACAGAGAAGACTGGATTAAGAACTGGACTGATAAGAGGGATTTATATTACCCTACATCCCACCTTTCAGTTTTATTTCATTATCATGGATGAAAACTCGTAACTTTACCAAAAAAAAGCCTAGCTTTGTTCTGCCCGTCCCCAAAGCGGCCAAAATTAAATCAACGCCAGGTAATTATACACAAGCAATGCTTATAATAGATGAACATTTACACCTGTAAAGAGGTGTTATTCCTCCATCTTGGATTTAGAGATTTTGAGATGGCAGAGTGCCAAACATGCATGTATCATAGGGACCCAAATCTGAATTATCTAACGCAATGCACGGTTGGGATTATGTCACTGAATTGGCCAGGGCTTTGCACAGCCCTTCATTGAATGGATGGTGCCCGACAAGTACCTCCGTCAGAGGCAGTGAGATGGGAGGCACTACTCTGACGGTAGGCTAAATGCTAACTGAAGAGCACACAGGCACACGGCAGCATCAGGAATGCTCTGGAGACAGGACAATGGTTGAAGTGGCTCTCCAACACACTCCAGAGAAACAGAATCTCGTCACTAAGATGCTGTAAGCCTAGTCAAAGATGGTTTTCCAGGTTTCCCATAGAGTCAGTGAAAGAAACAGAAAGAAAGACAGCAAGAGACCAACACTTCCCATCCTAAGAGAACTAAGACAGGTAACACGAGTCATCTCCTGCGAATATCCATCCCTGCACCCTGATGATAGTGCAGATGACTAGATATGTAACTTCAGGATGGCTGAATTTACACAGGTTGAGTCCCACACCAAGGACTGCCAGGTTTTGTCTAATGTCAGTCAACACAGAGATAGGGCCTGGATACACAGGAGAATGAAGCAGATGAGGAGAAAATCCCTTCTAGGATCACTGTCAATGACAGCTATTAAATGAAGGAGGGAACAACGACAAAAGACTCCAGCACTGCAGGCATTGTCTAGAGGTAGCAGCTGCACTGTTTTAATTTAAATTGTGCTTTGAACTAATATAGTTGAACTGTAGAAGTGTCTGTTACTCAGTTGTACCCAGCTGACTAAAATTAACACAAAACAAGGCTAATTTAAACAGACCTAACGCCTAAAGCCCACTGCAGTGATTTCTTCATTAAACCAAAATAAAACTACATCTCAGATTAAATCTCAGTAGCTTTCTGCATACATATAAAATGCGTTGGCCCAAGCAGTTTTCGTTCATTAAAGGCCTTCACTGTATTCACTATGGGTGAAGATAACACTACCTTTCAGAGAAGCTTCTAGTCTAAAATTTAAACCAATCCCCAGATACACTGTGAAAAAATTACGGAATTTCAAATTAAAATTAAAAAAATATCTGCTCCTAAATTTAACTGTGTTTGCTTGTCTGCTGTTGTTTTATTTTTTAAGTAGGAGATTCAAAAACATTTCATGGCCATCTCATTAACCCCATTATAGCTGTAAATGTACAGGATCAAAGCTAATGTGCAGTTCCAGTACACAATGATCTAAGGGAGTGAAGCAAACATGAAGCTCACAGCCAGTTCTGATGTACCTCCAATCCCTTCACAGCCAGCTCAAAGCCTGCAAGATCCTACATCCACTGGGCTCACTGAAAAAGACCACTGAACTCACAGATTCCACTAAAGTCTCTAGGCCTGGTATTGCACAATTGTGACTTACTAGAAAAACTCTGCAGATTGGACAAAGGGAAAAGACTGCTTGGGACAACCATACCTGTGACAGTGCCTATGAGTTTTAGAGCTGAAAGAACCAGCTTTCTTCTGAGCAGTGTGTGAGGCAAAACACATGGCTTGCAGCTTCAATTCTGACTACGAACCTCACATCTATAAACGATTTATCACATGGTCCAATCACATTCATGCATAGCACAGATCCATTATGGATCATGACTTCTTACCATCCCAGGACAGTCAAGATAAAGGCAGAATATTGGCTGGATGATGGAAAAAAAAGGTCCTTAAATCAAGATTAAGTAGTTTTAACTCAAACGATCAGCAGTCAAAGGTGCACAACAAAGGTTCCTGCAGCCAGATGGAAATATTCATGAAAGCCAGGAGCTCCTAGCTCTTGCCTCTCAGTGACTCCAAACTCCTGGGACCTGCTGTCTCACTAGCAGTTGCCATCTGCCTCTGGAAGTGGCAATCACAGTACTGACACAGGTGAGATGCTCTGTTCTGCTACTGCTCCCAGTCCTGAAAATGCACCTGATCTGGTCCTTTGCATGGAAACCTGGAGCACAGACAAGAAGCCAGAGTACACCGAGACAAGACCCCTATGTAGGTGATCAGGACTGCAGCACACCTCACAGAATTTATCTTCCTCATAGGCTATGCCAGTATTAATGATTCATGTGTTTTAGGAATATCTGTAGGAAGGTATTTTTCAGATGTGAATTTGCCTTGAGTGTATAGTTGGAGTCTTCAGGTACATAACCATACAATCAGGGTTATTATAAGTAGTTTTTGAAATATGAGTATTTGGTTATATGTGTTAGATCTCTCTCCTTTCCTTGCTCCATCATTTCCATCCCACAGGAGCCAGGGGAGTTTTGTCTATTGACTCAAACAGGGCATGCTTTTCACCTCTGCCCTATTAGGACATCCAAAATACAGTATATACCAAAAAAAAAACCATAGAGGACTGGAATAGTAGTGACTTTAAAACCTATCTATAAAATTACGCAGCCAATAATATCCTTTTGACATAGAGTTTTTTTAAGTCACTCTAAAAAATTCCCTAGCAGGGGTAAAATGACACTCTTGGGATGTTCAGTTATTTGACAGAAAGGCTCCCACAACTGGTTAAACCTTTCAAAGTCGCTTCTCAAGGGAACATACTAAGACCACAAGTTCATCTCGTATGGAAGACACTGAATAGAGGATAAAAATTTGATCCAGGCTGGATTCAGCACTAGTGACCTCAGGCTGAAATCTCTTGCATCCATCATGGTAACTCCCTTCTCATGCCTTACACTTCTCTTTGCTGTTTCCTCTTTGCTTCTCCAGTATGACTCTGTCTGAAATTAGGTGTGAAATGGAGAAGGAGGAACAGATTTGTCATCACTAAACAGTAACAATGATCTTTCCACCCAGTTATGAGAGTTGGGTCTTCATTGCAAAGCCTGCCCATCACACTGATCATGTTTTCTTTCTCCTTGTGGTACCTCTGTATCCAGTATACAAAGTACCAAAACAAGTGTCCTAGTTTCACACAGGTTGTCAGATATTGTGGGGTTTATGTATATAACCAAAACTAGAAATGGATGTGAGGAATTGCAAATGCAAAAAGATCACCTGTCTCCATATATACTCAAAAGGCACATTTCACTGCTTTAAACCCTCTAAAGTAGCAGACATGAATGAGCTAAGGGCTGTTGCAAAGATTGGAGCTCTGCATACTGAAATTAGTGAGCAGGCAAAGGGTAGTGGAATGGGTAGAGAGAAGTATTGCCACGGAACAGCCCTTCAAGTTGTCTCCCTATCAAGACTAGCCTGGCAAAGTTTTCCTGCCTGGAAGCCACACTAGCAAAATTGTGAAAAAAACCAAACCTGTAGAAACAGAATAGTGGTTGAAATTTTGACCTTCTGAAGTTAACTACCAATATTTCAGGAGGGCTGTATTTCATTCGATATATGCTTGGGGCAGGTACAGCCGGGGAGTGGAGTGTATAGATACAACGTATTTTGGTTCTTCTAATGAAACTCCAAACCTTGCAAACTGTAACCCTGTTACAAAGCCTTGCTGTCACCTTGTAATCAATGGAAGAAGGAAGCTGTGAGATGGCATAAACAGAAGACAAAGGAATAGAACAGTTCAGTAACTGCAGCTGCCACAGCAACAACCATTTAGGCCTGAGGGGAGTTTATGTACCCTTCAGAGGGGAGCTGGGGATGCACGGAAAGATCAGGTGCAAAAACAGATTCATAAATCTGGTGAAGAACACAGCTTCACACAAAAAGAACTGGGCAGTCCATTATTTCTTTGTGCTCAAGCTCAAACATGGATTTCAAAAAAAAAAGTATAAAAAAGTTCTTCCCTCCTCATGTTTCCTTGCATGTATACACAATCCAAATCACAGTCCAGACTTGTATTTCCAACACCACAGTAAAATCATCAGTCATTCCACATTTCGTTGTCTGTTGTCATTGCCACACACATATTGTGAATTACTACTGTGAACAGTGCTACTAAAGCTAAATCTAAAAATCCCAGGAAATTTAGTTTTCAATTAACCAGGATAAAGTCTTCATTTACCACTGGACAACATAAAGGTCAGTCACAGCAACATATCAAGGCCGTGCGTTAGAATGTAGAAAGGAATTGATGGTTAATCACAAAGTCGCTGATGAGGGTTAGTACGAAACAGTAGAAAAGCTGAACGGAGATGCCATTATCCATAGGCTCCTGTGGATAATGGGGTCTCCATTGTCAGGCTGCTGTTTGGCTCAGAAAATGAGTGTAGACATAGGTGAAAAATAGCCCACCAGAAAATCGGAGAAGGTGGAAGGAGGCAGGAATGAATCTGTATGACAGCAAGGTATGCAATAATTGAGACTTCTACAGAAATTATTTGTTCCAGCTAGCAAGGAATACTTTGATGACAACTCATTCATCTCAGGTTCACTCTGAAAGACTGGAATATTTTTGCCCAAAATCTCAGTGTTCTTTTTTTTCCCCTTCATAAAATGTCTATTCTTTTAAGAAACAAACAACTTTGTGGACTAAGCTGCTCACCCACAAAGATATGTTCTTCTAACTACCCTTATTTTTCAACAAAGGGCATAAAGGCACCACCCTTATGTATATATTCAGCTGCCTCTTCAATCTCTAAAGCCTTGTAAAGACTCCAGTCTTACAGCCACCTTGACTGCTGCCTTTTTCTCCATCTGTTTATCATTCTTTGTGTGCAGCAGTTCCGCCTGAGTTCCTTAATAAATTACTACTAGATTCCTAATTTTTAGATTATGTCTGTTCTTTTCTGAACTCCCACTCACAGTGTCTATACAAATCGTCTTACCATGTCAAGTCTGCAGAATATAAAAGAATCAGCCAGGCAGACAAGAAATCCACTTTGTATAAAAGCAGACAGCGCACGCATGAAGCTGAGGAAGTATGTAAAGAGGCCCTGTCAGATTAGTGTGGTCCTAGTGCAACATTTAGTTACTGTGTAAGAATTTAAATTAATAGAAACGTGTTTAAAAAAAACCAACACAAAGCATCATGAGGAAAACCTTCTCCAGGGGAGTAGGTTCAGATTCACAACAGCTTCTTGTACTCCTGAAGGTCTAAGTTTCCAGTGGAGGCTACTGCTGGGGTTAGGAGGGGAAAAGACACTAGACTTGCACTCCTTCTAATATGATTTCCCTAGAGACCTAATGCTGCTTCTTGTCAGAGCAGGATACTTAGACTGTTCTGGTGTCATGATTCTTGTTTGTCTGGCTCCCAGCTGCCTCCAGGTACTGTCCCACAATGCAGTACACAGAACAGAGCAGATGACAAAAGGTACTTGTGGTTCTCCAACACCACCTCACTCTCTGGCCGCCCCTCATGAGACATCCAAAGGTGCTGGAAGTGAGGTGTGTGAGTTGATCCTTCTGTTTAATTAGAAAACAGATATAAAACATTCTATTGTGGGAAAATCACTACTGGACTTATGATGACACCTTCCATGGGCAGTCAGAAGCCAGCAAGGGAATGCAGCAGCTGCAAACACAGCAGGGCTTTTTGTGGTGCAGTCACATATATCCCTAAACATCAAACCAAATCACAGACCAGTTTGAAAAACTGCTGTCAGCCTGAACATTTAACAAGTGCATCTTTTAGATATCCAATCCTCCACTGAGCCACAAGCCTTGGTGACACAGACTGCACCACACATATTTGCCAAACAGAGGGGTATCTGACTCAGAGAGATCACCAGAAGTGCCTCAATATTTTGAGTATTTCAGGCACTGGTATGGCCTGCTATCACGCTTCTGTTGGCTACAGAGGGAACCGTATCAATAAATAAATAAAATAGATATGGGACAGGTAACTCAGAGGTGGTTTAAAGAGGCTCAGTTCCTACTGCAAAACAATAATGTTCCTCATTGCTCCCCGTAAGTCTGAAAATTTTCCCCATTGTTCTTAACCTCTCCCAGAAAAGCTTCAGCTAAAGCTTTTCATTCCCAAAACGTAATTGTTAAGCACAGAGATACCATTACTGCCTCACAAACTCCATAAACTGTAGTTCACTGGAGGAAGCAAGAAGCTAGTGGGGAATGTATTTTTGACCAGATCTATCTTTCTTCAATGTTGGTTTCATCATCTCTGATAGACAAGATAACTCGCCAAATGCTCCTTTGGCTTGACCCAATAAGATTTGATTGTATGTTTCACGTATATCTCTCTTTTATTAATTCTCCTAAATTTCAGGAGTGTCCATCATTTCATGACCCCACCTGATCACTATTTTCCTCTCAGTGGCCTGACAGGTGAAGGAAAAGAATACCAGTCCTAGACCACTAACACACCTCTTCCATAAGGATGATGAAGGTGGCATTGTGTCCCTGCTCCGTGACCAACTTCCCATCAGTAGTGAGGATGTGCAGTCCGCGAGGTGCTTTCCCAGGACATTTTTCCATCTTGGCCATGTACTTCTCTCGCAAGCCGTCCGTGCAGTTGTTAGACACAATCCTTCGGTACCTGGAGAACAGTAACAAAAGGAGATGAGCTCAAGTGGTAGGTAGGAATGTTTCTTTGTTTTGTTTCTCCATATTAATGCATGTGGTTTTTCAAAGGCTGTCTACATGATTCCCTCACTGAAAGGAAGAATCAAAGAAACCGAACTCATTATTAAATTGGAGAAAGCCAAACAAATCACAGTCCAAGTTTCTCCAGAGATTATCAGCAGCACCACTAAGAACAGACATACATTGTGGAGCTAAATCACTTTGCATGGCTACAAGGCAGAACTCCTCCAATTCCCCATGCCTGCAGGATTGCACCCTGCATCCCAGCTTTTTAATTACACTTTTTATTACATTTCATCTGCCTCTACTAGAAGACACTTGAAATGATCTGCCAAGAGCTTTGCCCAGTCCAATTTTAAAATGATTCAAAGAATGGGTTTTTCTCTTGGCTCTTCTTGAAAGAGGTTAGCTAACTAGAAAGTCACTTTGCTATTCCCAGTGTTGCTTAGAGGAATTAACCCTTTCTAGCAATTTCACAGTGAAATTACAGTATTGGTTAAGGTGACACAAACTCCAACTATTTTCTTCTTGGCCTCTGTCAAGAAGGCTACAAGCAGGCATACTGGCCAGGGCTCCTGTAATTACATTCTATACATACAGTGATCTTTCAGCTGAAAGAGGATCTCTGAAGCTAAGTGACATCAGACTCCCATCAGTCTCACTTTGTTCAAGCACCTACATCAACCAGCCATGAACAACTCTGTCATAACAACCAAGCATGCAGGACCCATGACTCTGAAGCAGACCTACAAGATCTTCAGGACCTGCATGGCCTGAGAAGGAACATCAGCCAGTGCACACAGAGTTTCAGAGTATCCCCTGTACAACAGAATAGCATAATAAACCAACACTTGCCATCTGTTCTGGGTAAAACCAAGAGAAACCAGCACACGTCGCTTGTCTGAAATCTCAAAGTACTCTATACACAAAAGTAAAAATGTCAGATGGTAAACAAAAAAAAAAGAGGCTAAAAATTGCTCATTTAAGCTTTCCGAGAAGCTGTTATAAATAGGAGCTGTAAGATGGGAAGAGGTTCACTGAAAAACAACGTGAAATACCTCAAACCTGTCCTTTTGAACGTTCAACTGTCTCTCACATAGACCTTTTTGATTCGTGTTTTAATTTTGAGGCAAAGGGGAGCTCCAAGTCTAGGCTCCAGGGATTATACAACACTTGATAGCAATACAATACCTACATGTCACTTATGTTAATGTGCTTCTCCCTGTCTCTGAGGAATGAGGCAATGTTTCATACAGATGCTGCTGCAAACATTACTTCACGAATAAGACTGGAAAAGAGCCAGATGGGATGCAGAGGAAAAAAAAATCATCCAGGTTCTTTTGTCTGCTGCAAGGTCACCAAAAAGAGAGAGATTGCAAGATTTACTTACCCAGTGCTGTTCAAGTAGCTCTGACCAACACTGCAGTCCTTGGACAGGGAGGATGGGCTGAACCAGAAGGCTGGGACACATTGGTTGTTGCTGTGCCTCTCATACCCATAGTCACTAGGAAGACAAGTCATGAGTGCATCACTGTACCTGTTCACTAGATTTAGCTCAGGGTTTTAGGTCATGCTTTTGTTCCTTAAAGCATATGTGTGTTGGTCGCTCTTTGCTGGATGGCAGGACATCAGAGATTGTGCTCATGTGGAGATAAAGTGCTTGATCAGTTTGAGAGGCAGAAACACATTTCACAGAAGGTATACGATACCTGACAACCCCAGAATTACCAACCTTGTAGAGCACTGAAGGAATCTGGTAACAAAACACGGACAGAGATTCAGAAAGTAAATGGCATTGTTAATTTCCTTTCCTATTAATCTCTAATAATTTCACTTGTTGAGATTCTTCAGGTTTGCTCATTTTTTTTGCAGCCTTTTCTTTCAGAACAAATCAGACTAATTCCAAGATCTGACACCACTTATTACCAATGGAACAGTTAAAACACCAGGAACATTTCCTGAACAACTGGGCAAGGTATATATAGTTACATATGTTAATGGCCTCATTGTTCTTTGACTGAGCTATGACTGACCCGAAAGAAAAACAGTTGAAGTTTCTCCAACACTAAACAGAATCAACACAGCCAGCTTGATAGTCTAAGGATTACATGTTTAACGTGCAAAACAGAGAAGGTAATCCAGGGTACTGACGCTTCCTTGGGCCACCAAAGTGTAGAAGCATACACAATCACATTCAAGACTTCTTTTTACAGCTTCCTTTGCATGCCAACACAATAATGAAGCAGTAGGGTTAATCCAAAGCTTTCCATAAGTTTTAATAGGTTCTCAATCAGGTTTCTACGCATAGCCTTTATTGGCAGGCTGGATTCAAGTGGCAAATAAAGAGAGATGCTGGATTTTTGCCTGAAGCAGGTTAACAAATGCCAACAAACTAAACCTTTGTGGAAACAAAGACACTACAGAAGCCACTGCCTTGAAAGCTCTCTGTGCCCTTTAGGACACTCTTGAGTTTCATCCTTCCTCTGTTCAGAGTCTGAATACTCCACAGAAAGTCTCTAGGAAGAGCTTTGGGGAGACAAAATTGTGCTATGTCCCTAGTGATCCAGGTTGCTACTGTTCCTTTTTTTGGAGGGCAAAAATTCTGCAAGCTACTTTAAAAGGTTCAGAGATTCCCTAATGTTCTTTCTCTCAACACTCAATTTAATCATTCTCAGTGGGTCCGACCTGCACAGTCAAAAATGCCTTGCAGTGACTTGGTAATTAAAAATATTCAGGAGGAGCTGTACTTTGCCCCAAAGAAAAAAAGAGCTGCATAAATATTTAATAAAATTAAAGACAACATTGCTGTATGCCCTCAAGGTTCTGTGCTTGTTCATTAACTTCTGGTAAATGTATATTAAAACCTCGCATGCTGCCCACCTTCCCTCTCATAAGCCCCAGGGTTTGCATAAGTTAAGGAAATAATCAAGTCCAGCTGCTGCGCTGTCTTTCTCAGAAAAACTATCTTGACAGAGTAAATAAAGAAGCAGTAGGAGGGAAAAGAAAGATCAGAGAGCATTTTAATAACACTTCTGAGCTCCTTCTGCCATTCTCTCTGTCAGAAAAAGCCAGGGTTTGCTTTTTGAAATGATTGCAAAGGTTGGCAGGAGTCACCCCTGATCTTGACTCACGAGAATTTGTTGAATTGGGACCCTGGATCCTGATTTATGTCCCTGAAATTCACATCAGCTTTATATCTAAGAGCAGACAACAGATAGCACTGCAACATGAAGCAGACAGGAGGAAGGATGCTGTGACAAAATGGGAGGCAGCACAGTCGTCACAGCATGTGCTGAAGGGTTCCTGCAGTCATTTATCCAGTTTGCACAGCTCTCAAAGGCAGGAGTCATCACACGCAGTACCATGAGATGCTCTGTGACCAGAGCCAGTCTCCAGACCTACTTACTGGGGAAACAGAGGGCCTGTCTGTTGGGACCTGCTGGTCACTGTACTCAAACAACTCCAGCTGCTGACTCTCATCCTTTCCTTGACACTCCGCAGATCTGCTCAGTTCACACACAAGAGACAGGCCAGTCAGTGGTTCCAAGAAAAACTGACAATTGTGAACCCAGCCAGAGAAGGCTGAGTGGACATCTTTCCTTTTCAAAAGCATCAAGTGAAAGTGTAGGAGCTGTCCTTCCAACTGCACATGCTTACAGTGGGGATGTATCTCCATCAGCTCCCTGCCTAGAGCCTTCGTCTACTCAGCAGAGAGAAAGGGCACATCTCAGCATCTCCCCTGCTTGTACTCACATCTGGAAGAAGGCAGATGAACCATGTTCTAGAATAATCTGTATCTTGCCACTGACTAAATAACTGTGTCATCCTTTTGAAGTCACGAGTCAGATCCTTCCTCTCTGAAAATCACTTTTAAGATAAGCTTGGTGCCCCTTTTCCAGCACCACTAGTATTTTCTTAAAACTGATCGTCCCACACCTTCTTCCAGTCAGACTTGGAGATTAGCATCCAAACATACCCTTAACCTGAAGCTGGTTCTTTTGATTCTCCATCACCAGTTATGACAATTTTACAGTTGGAAGCCAATTAACAATCCTGTTGGCAACATAGAGTCTGAAACATAAGCCAGCTTGCTGTTGTCTTTTTTCTGCAGGACTGACAAGGTTAACAGAAATATTCTCTCATATTAGTGGGAATGTTAAGTAAGAATGATACTGAATGCATGCAAGGAATATGTCAGTTGATTGAAAAGGTTCATTCTGATGCAGACCCTTTTCAAGGCAGAACAGCACTTAAGGCCAATTTATTTACCACAATTTTCCACTTACAGCTTAGAAAAGACAAGCTTCACTGTGAAAACAGAAAGCTGATGAAGCACAAAGCCATCAAAAAAAAAAAGCACAAAATCATAAGCATCTCTGGAGATGGGTGTTGAGTTCAGCTCAGAAGTGTATGTCAATGCCAAGGGCAGATAGTGCAGGGCAAGATAGTTTGTTCATCCTGCAAATGCCCATGATGAGAAAAAAATGGGAAAGATCTCCTGAGTCAAGCTAAGGAGTCCCAGATGTAATTTTGGCATTACGAAGAAATTAAACATCCATCCAGATAAGCTGAAAATCTCTGTTCTATATCCCTGAACATCTCTTAGAGCCAAACTACTCCAATATTCAAGACAATACTTTGGTCTATATTTTTTATCCATTTTGCTGCACTTCAGTGTGTTTGTTCTAAAAAGAACTGTGAGTTTCAGATGGTCTAAGTTCAAACAAGTGTGCAGATCTCATGCCTCATACATCTTCAGGAAAGATTTGAAGTCAAGTGAAGTTTTCAGGAATCACACCAATAGCAAATCGAACACTTATCTTGATAACCTACTATAAAAATGGAAATGTTTTCTCAAATGATCTGCTTTCAGGGTATTTTGAACTCCATTTAAATGACGTTTTGATCATTTTAGCTCAAACATCACAGCTACTGACAGTATTAAATCTCTGAAATATTGCCTATCATAGGTT
Organism: Apaloderma vittatum; assembly: GCF_000703405.1. Classification (NCBI taxonomy): domain Eukaryota; kingdom Metazoa; phylum Chordata; class Aves; order Trogoniformes; family Trogonidae; genus Apaloderma; species Apaloderma vittatum. Next base: position 192,772 of record NW_009722121.1, on the reverse strand, counting down.
CCCGGTAGGAATTCCTTGCACAGGGACCCTGACTGTTAGGTATTCTTCCATCTCCTGTCCTTGATTGTCAAGCAATATCAAGCAGTGGTTCATTTCTCCCCTGCTTTATTCTTAAGGTACTTTCAAAGTGACCTTAAAGCAATTTGGAAATTATGGCCCCATTAAGTTAGAAACACCAATATTTATGCAAAACAAGTAGCTATATCTGACAAGGGTGAGCTGTACAATCATGTCACAGAAGCTCTTGCAGAAATTTCTTTTAAAAAAATTGCTAAAAAGCAACAAATGGTTCCCAGGAATTCAAAGGAATAATGATAAAAAATAAGCATGTTCTGCTAGCTTGCTCCCTAGCTATTCAATGACCTTGGAAGTGAGGATCAGAGGTGGAAATGCTTTGGACCAGAGAAGAGTTCTCACTGTTACTCTTCTAGAATGATGGAAAAAAACCCCACCAATGAGTACTTGCAATTTTCTCGTTTTGAATTTCAGGCTTCAGTTTCTCATGGAGATTAACAAATCTGTCCCACAGATGAAGGGGACACCTCCCTCACAACAGGTATGGGGATCACATCTACACTATATGGTACGACCATAGCTGTGAAGCTGCATGAGACTTAGTTTCTTTGCAAGATTTTCTGTCTGTGCAGCACTTCAGCCACTCCTAATGCTACAAGAACAGTCCCTGCAAAAGTCCACAGAGCCACATACTCACCACTCAAAGTCCCCTTGACCGCAGACACATGGCTCAGAAACCACAGTTTGGGAATAGTCCCGACCTAGGGAACACCGGGCTCCAGGCTTGCGTTTTTTATAGATCTTCCTCTCTCCCATGACACACGGCTCCCCCTTCACCAGCCAAGGAACAAAATGGGAAAGAAAAACACATTTTTATTGGCAGCTGGACCCTAAATGTGAGCATTTTATCAAAAGACACAAAAGGCAACGGAAGAAGCAATTACTACTGGGAGAGTTCGGAGCTAAGAGTCTAGCTCCCTTCTGTAGCTTTGCACACTTAAGTGACCCACGAGTGCAGAGAGCTCAGCACTGAGTTGGGATGCTAATGGCAATGTGCCCAAAATGTCTGGGTGCCCAAATCACCGCACCCACTTACATAAAGGCATACATGAATGTATCTAGTCCTAAGAATTATCCTGAAGAGACAGTGGAGATGTACTCCACAGTATCTTCCACGTGTTAGACAAACTGTACTACAGGAAGAATGTCCAAGCCTGAAATCCAAGGCAGGGACAAAATCTAGGTGTGGAACCCAGGACTTCTGGCTCCCCTCCACTTTCCTTGATAGAGCTGGCTTTGTTATAGACCTCAAATAATTCTGATGAACTGTTATACTGGGCTTTCTGAACACAAAGGTGTCCAAGAGCACTACTAGGAGTAGCTAATCAAATAGAAACATTTGACATTTAGGTGAGTTGCTATAAACAGAATTTTCTGTGATGCAGAAATAATTTGTCTGCATAGAAGTAAGAAAAAAAAGACAACACCTAATTGAAATACTTCTCTCTCCCTTTAACAGTGTTTCCCAAGATGGCTGTCCGGTTACACATATCTCCCCTTTTGTTTCATTTAAATTATTTTCATTTATTCAATCCTATGACTTCAGTTATCCAATATTTTCTTGCCAAATTAATGCTCATTTCTAATTCATGGATTTCATTCAGGCATATCACAGTGCCAGTACTTCTGGCTCTACTTATGTTGCCCCACAGGGAGTGGGACATCATACTGGTGGCCAGTAACCCATAAGTAATCTTCAGAGGATATTCAGCTCTAGTGGCTTCAGGACCTAAATATATCCAACATGAAAACAGGCCAAAGTGTAAGAAAAGCAAAGAATGTATCCTTGAATAGAATGAAAAAGTTGGTCTTCTCTGCTTTCTTTTATTCAAGGGCTCTCCAAAGTTTTATAGACACCTGGGGGATGAATAAATGTTTTTATTTTTGTTTTTGAGTAGGGAAAACAGAGGCAAAGTGAAAGAAAATTATTTTCATAAGTCACTGGCAGAGTAATGAAGAGTTCATTGTCTCCTGCAATTCAACCGCAAGGTGAGGTTTTATATTGCCCTGAGCACTGAGGGCAAAAAGATCCAGCTGGTGTGATGTAATATTTTCATACAAAGACAAGTTAACAATCTCCCTCACTTGCCCGGAGAAGGCTGGCCTTGTGTTTATTCATGCATATCCTTCAGGGAAAGTAAAGCATGAATAGGTTAGAACCATGACTTGATGGATGCAAAAACTCGCTATGTTCTACCGAAAAGAACAAGTACATTCCTACCTGGCAACACAGAGGACAGGAAAAGGAACCCACATCATCCCCTCCCTGCACAGTGAGAATACCTGATTGTGCAGATGCCAGGTTTGGTAGTCATCTTTGTTACACCTTCGGCTGAAGATAGACTTGTAGTCCACCTTGACCAGCTGCCATTCAGAACGAAGACTGAAGTGCCCAAAAACTCTAAGCATGGGAGAGAAAAAAAGGAAATCAGAATCAGCCAGAAATATGCTTCCATTAAGCAAATAATTCTACATGAATCTCAACTGCAGAATCTAATACACAGTGTTGAAGCTCAATGCCAGAAAATGTTGTTCAGCTATGAATAACATTGTCCTGTTTCTATAACATCCTAGGATTGTTTAGCATTTTTCTGCCCCCCCTATACAGACTACGTTGGAAGGTCTTCTGTGCCTCTAGTACTTAGCACAATGGGCCCTGAGACTAATACAGCCAGCTGGGTATCACTCAAGAACAATAAACAACCAGACTAGAAAGTAATATACCTAATTGTCAAGGGAGCTGTTCTGATTAATACTTGGGTTTGGTCGACTCAAGCTTCTCTTAGTTTTCTCTATTTCTCTACTTCTGAACTTTCATGTTCCACAAACTTACTACTTAATGAATTGTGAAAGAAACACCTGAAATAACATACTTGTTCCACGGACTGTACGTAGGTGACCTGGATGAGTGTTTCCCTTGCACTTAGTGAATGTTGAGTGCAGCTAGTGGAAGTGGAATTACAAACAATCACCACTCTAAGGTTATTGGTAAACTTTTTTCTTAATTCTTTTGAGTAGGTCACTCATCAGCAGCAGTCACTAATCACACTTCATAGTTCATTTAGCTAAGTAGTAAGTAGTAAGTTGATTTTCTGGACAAAAATTACACATTTTCCCACACAAATCCAGTGCAACACTAGGCTCATACTGAGTAAGGCAGTATATAGGAGTAGTTGAAGAGTCAGCACTCAAAAAATAGTGGAAGGACTCAGACTGTAATTTAAAACTGTGGCACAGATCTGTTACAAATAGGATGATAAAAGAGGTCACATAAAACTGAATAGCACCAGAGGCTTCTGCACAAGCTTGGACCAGAATGTCAGCAGCAGAGTTGGTTGCTTAACACAGGTCTCGCTAAATACCATTCCAACTACACAGCCCTCCCTCACATGCAGGGAGAGCTGTCTGCTTGCTTAAGTATCTGGAAGGGAAGGACCAAAGCAACAATGAGCACTGATGGTATACATCACCAAAGGACCATCACCACAAATACTAAGAGAGACTGCATGTTTGAAACTCACACCTTCACCAGAGAAGTTAAATAATAACAAACCCATGTTTTAATTAATAAATAACATCAGGTACCCACACAAAAGATGCCATCCATCCAGAAATATTGCATGAGTGCCGCAGGGTACTCAGTTTTTGATCAAGTAACAGCTTCCCATTCCCTTGGCCAGCTGTGATACTCTCAGTGAGGAGCAGCTTTTCAATCAACTGCAGTTGGATTTCCAAAGATGTGTGTAATAGGAGATTAGGACCAGTGACTGGATTTTAGAAGCCATGAACAAAACTACAGCTTCTCATTGGCACGTTGAATACCTCAGTACATGTAAACAACAAAAAACCAACAACGATCAAGTCGATTTGTAACATGCCAACTCCTTGGCTATCTCAAATATATAAAAGAAACTAAAACCTCATGTAAAATACAATATCTAGATTTTAAAAATACTGTATGTACCAAAACCCAAATCTTTTTTGACAAATAGTATCATTGTACCACCCCTATCGCAAGATTTAAAGGGTAGAGAAAGAATGTTTTTTTCATCATACCAAATCTTTCACTAACATACATTTTCACCTACGAGATTAAAGTTTCTGTTGTTTTAATTATTTCAGACTAAAAAAGAGACACATGATTTAAAAATTTCCCTGTGAAAGTGAAAGAAAAACAAAAGAGAAAACTTTTATTGAGATTCCAAATACTGACTGCAATCCAGATCCTGCTGTGTCCCCAGTGTCCTGCCATTCTTTACTCTAGTTCATCTTAATTAACACTGTAATCACACATGGTTGTTGGCTTTGCTTCTCCTCACTATCCAAATGACTCCTCCTGTAGCCTGCACCAAAATTCCTCCACGTTGTGCTGTTTTTTTGTGAAACAGAGACCATCCAGCAGTCAGTCACGTTCTCCCATTTAGACTTCTCTCAGCTTATGGGTATTAAGGAGAGAAAGGAAAGTGGAGAGATCTGAGAGCCTGGAGTTGTAGGTTTACTGCGGACACCTTTCTATTTACAGGTTCTGCCTCCCCAAGGCAAGCACCAAGAAACCGACAAGAAGGGGAGAAGATACAATATGAAGAGAACCCCTGACCACACAGAGAAATGAGTAGGTGGGGAAGGATTTATTGAGATTGTTGCTGGCTCTTCAGAAAATTTTTAGTATAGTGTCAATCCTGGGGCGTAAGTGATAGCAAACACCACCACATCCAAGGAAAGGTGCAAAAGAATTTGCAGTTCTTGTTCCTCAACACAGAAGGCACATCCTGATCAAGATCAACCCATGCACACCGTAGCAATATGGGGTGCCAGGACATTTATTGGGAGAAGGAAAGGAGAAGGCAAGAACAGGAAATAGCATGGAGGAGCGATGCTGAAGACCTCTGAAACTGTACTCAAGTAGGAGTTCTAACTCCAGTTCCCCTCCCTACTCTCCCTTGACATGGGGTAAATCCCACCAGCTCTTATGGCACAACTGCTTTCAGCACATACTCTTACAGAGCGCGTGCCTGGTCACGGTATTATCGCAGAGCTGGGCAGTTCTCCTATGAATCCTGTTTGTCCTGGATGTGATACATGACTGAAATGTCATTCCTGTAAGGCAGCAACTCAACAGGCAGAAATTATTTAGTCCAGCAGATTTATACCAATTCAGGATTTGACCACAGAAAACACAGGAAGAGGAGGGGAGAACATAATTAAACACAAACACTTGACCAAACTCAGAAGATAACAGGGCTGGAGAAATCCAACTCTTTGGCAACCAATGCATCTCAAGGAAAATATTGTTCCTCAGATTGACCCTTAGCTAACCATCCAGCAAGAGAACAAAAGGCTTCTTTGTGCTTTACAAAAATCATCAGAACCACTCGCTTTTTAAATCTATTAAAATCAGCTAAAAAAACCCCTGTCATTGAAATTCTTCCATAATAATAATTAATAGAAAAAACAAGGTTTCCTAAGTGGAAGGAAATATATTAGCATTCCAAAAGCACAGAGCACTAGCTACTCTTTAATTAAATGATTTCAAAGAAGATCTTTGTATATAATTGCTATAATTTAGATGGAAACAATACTACGCTAAATGTAATTAGAAGAGTGTGAAGTGAAAGGGACGTTTTCCTCTGCACCGCAGAGATGGTTCTAGGTCACCTGACTCCCAAAGTGGTAACCACCCCCTCTCTCCTTACTAATAAAAAGCTTCTTAAGCCTCATCAACCATTGCAGTGCAGCCTTCAGAGATAAGAGCTGTTCATATGCAGAGAAGCTAGCAAGCAACCACACCCTCTGAGCACTGCTCACCAATAACAAACACAACCCAGACACCTACAGCATTTTTTCATTGACCAGCCACCATGAAGAAGGCTACCTTACATTTCAAGGTGACTCTGATGTGCATTTGAAACTTCAATGGGAGTAAGCAGACTTAAGGCACACAAGAGTGCTATGTTATCTGTGGGGCTCCACGGGACTCTCAAACAGCTTTCTTTGGGAAACGATGAAAACTCTCATCTTTTCTGGAATTAAAAATAGGCTAAATAATCCATCATAGGCAACAAACCCCAACTGAGTGAAATCAGGTATTGCAGATGAACCCTGCTTTCATTAATTTTGAGAACTACATCACTGCATCTTTTCCCACAGTGACTAACTGAGGTGCCTGCACATGACCTTTCCCTTCTATATCTGCTTTGGAGTGGCCAGGCCCAACAGAGAGGATTGAGCAGACAGCAAAGAGCTACAATGTAATGATACCACTAGTGCACAGCTATCACTAAGTGCTTAGCATTAAGTGCTCCAGTACATCTGCATTTCTGTGTCCAGTGTGCCTGGACAAAACAAATCCCAAGGAAAGAGATGGAAAAAGAGATCCATGGGAGTTTATTTTTCCCCACTCAACTGGTGAGTCCTCACATTGCTTTGAAGATACCATTCATCTATCTTATCTAATTCCCATGTGTCTTTGTTTCTCATTTATTTTGTCTGGTCACCAAATTAGGGAGATGGATTTTTTTATAATAAATATATCTAAACTATCAAGATGACACGGGAGAAAAGGAAAAAAGGTACTATGAATTTTACCTCAATAACTTTGTCTACTGTGGTCTGACTGAAAGCTCTTAATTGCCTGTTGCAAGGATAGAAGACAAAAAAGAGCGAGATTTTCAAGGTCCAGCTCTGGGACGCCAACAAAAAAAGTATGTTTTGATTTTTTCCATCTAAGCAGTTTGATCTAGAAGTCCTTGAGAAGCAATAAATACAAGAGCTGCCACAGCATTTAGGCAGATACAGTTTTCTGACTAAGCTCAATTTAACAAAGGTTCTCCAACCTAAGCCACAGAACAGTAATTCACAAGGATAGATTTTGTTCTGTCCCTCACAGCAAGTAGTTCAAACTCCACATAAAATCTTAGATAACAGGACAGCATCTTCTCAACTGGCTCTACGCATAACTCACAATGAAACTATTGCTAGGAAACCAGAAAATGCTTCCCAATAACTTCTTTGGAGCAACAAGGCAAAGCTTTTATTGCTCAGGTTGGATGTCATTAATTTGCAGAAAAAAATATTAGGAACCTGGAAAACAATTCTGAAATGCTTACAGATTCATGATGGAGTCATTCTGGAGAAGGTCATTGGTAATGCTGTTATAATTATATCTTTCATTAATTTTTTAAATACACAGTAACTTACAAATGCAGTAAATACTGATCGGACAACCTTGCACAGAAGCTATTTAAAAGGCTTTTTACAATTCTACAGTGTTCTCTAGTCAAATTGTTCAGCTTTTGCCTTATTATTCCTGGCATTGTTGTTAGTTGTGCTTTTTATGTAATTCAATGCTGCTCGTTCTTGAGAGATGAACAGAAGGTCACAAGACAAGAACTCATCCACCTCTGGTCCATACAGTCAACCCCTGTCCCTGTCTGGGTTATGAGAAGTAGATCTTCTCAGGTAACAGCTCCCGTATTGCTCACAGGAAAGGCATCAGCTATATCCATCTGGATCCATCCCTGCCAGAAGTTTCAGACAAGCTGCCCAAGCATGGAAATGGAAACACATTCTCATGCTTAAATCAATTCCACCTCTATAATTTCTGAAGTACACTGGCAGTACATTGTATGGAGCAAGCATGCACTGAAGCTGCCTGTACTTGCCTGGTCTGGTCTGGATAGAGATGGAGGACTTTCATTTTCACTAGTCAGCCTAGCTCCTTTGTGTGTACTGGGAGATAACAGCCAAAGTCCCTGGTAACACCTCCTGTCCTCAGCTATGCCATCAGTGAGACAGATGTCTGATGATACAAAGGAAGGAAGCAGCTGATAAGGTCATCTTCACTACACAAAACATCAAACGCACCCTCCGTTCTGAAGCATTTTCCTCCACTGGACAGCAACAAGATGAAAGATGTGCTCACAAAGCACCATGTGGGCCTCTGAAGTCAGACCTTAAGAAGATTAAGCCCTACAGAATACACTGTTTGTGTTTTAAGCATTTTGAATATAAAAAAGTAAAATAAAATTAAAAACTACACTTAATAGACAGCACCTTTTGAGATAACTATACAAGCAGATTGATGGATGGATCAACAGAAAACTAGACAGAAAGAGAGCCAAATACATACTTTAACTGATAATACTGCAAGAAAAGCTAATTGCAGTGTCATCATAAACAGACTGTTTCATTTATGAAAGCCTGAAACCAATCTTGCTTTTTTTTCCAATTTTTTTATTGTAAAAGAAAAATGCTTGCAGAGGAAGTGTCTAAGCAAGCAAAAAATTCCCAATAGTAAAATCACCCAAACTGGTAAATGCTTCAGCCACCCCGAATGCGCACTTCTGGTGTGGGAATGCAGAGAGCGAGGACAACAAGTAAAATTGCCAACTGATTTCAGTTAAAACCCCCCTTTACTTACATCTGTGCCTCTAACAGGTAGGGTCAGAAGCAGTTATTTAATGGGTCAATCCAAGAAGTGCTATGAAGCACCATCTGGAAGAACCACCTAGTGGCAGGGAAACAAGTGTGTGTTAGTTTTTTCTCATCTCCTTGAGGGGGATGAAGTTCTGTCATCAAAACCAGGGGGAGGCCCAGATCTGGGCAATCACAGCTACAAGAACACTGAGTGGTTAACTCACCACACTGAAGATGTGAAGATGCCCATTCTCTCTGCAATGACCACCTATTAGTGCAAAACAGTCGAATTTCTGCTCTCATGAACTCTAAAGCCATTTAACTTTTGTTATGCTGAGTAGTTGGGGTTTGCTGTTAGTTATTGTACTTTATACCCCAGTGCTCCAAGCTCCAGCAGAACCGACTAGTCAGCATCAGCACCGCATGAATACTTTGAAGAAACACAAACCGTTTGATGCCACTTCCTCTGACCCAGACCGCTGGGGAGCACAGACCAGAAGCAGGGAGATGGCTTAGCAAAAGGAGTCAAGACCCAGCCAGACATATGAGCTCTAGCTGAGAACTGACTGTGCCCCTGTACATGGTTCTCTCACTTCCATAACTGTCTTGATTTGGTTTGGATTTTTCTCCTCCCTAGCAAGGCTGCCCTGGCCCTACATTACCAGGGAAAATGGTGAGCCTATGTTAGAGATCCTGGATCTGAGCACACACTTACAGAAGGGCTTGGTATGTAAATATACTTCCATTACTTGTCGACATTTATAACTTTCTGAGACAATAAAAGAAAATGCTGATGATTTCACACACAAAGAAGATGACCTGTTATGAAATCTAGATCTGAAACCATCTCTGTGTGAGGAAGTAGCAGCAAAGCAAGACTAGCTCCTATGTGCAGGCTGAGCTGTTAGGGCCAAAACACATAGAAGCAGCAATGGAACAGTTGCAAATTGTGCTGGCAGGTTAAGTTTATGAATGGTGAGTGAGAGATGAGCTATTTCTCCATTAATTAAACATAAATCATTACTTCAGAGGAAACCAAATAGGCTGTGTAACCTCTCAATTGTCTTTTATTAGGGTTTGGGTGTAATTAGCGTTAAAGGAGGTCACTAGTTACATGGAAATTGGATAGAAAGGGACTGAGACAAGGAAGTAGAACCTAACTGAAAGAGGCACAGATCAGCAGTTAGAGAGAGTGGAAGACAGAGAGTTGTACTTTCTCATAACTGGCAAGATGACGCAGGGAGCAAGAGACTAAAACCAAAAGAAACATAAAAGATGAAAGATGATACTGGAAAGGCAGACAATTGTCAACAAAAACACTGTCTAATTTTTTCCTAAACAATAAATATGATCTTTAGGAGCCACTTTGGAGCTTTTAATTCAGTTTCTTTTGGCTGAACCTGAGGGCAACTGGGTGATGATTCAGGGCTGCTGTACTTAGAATCACAGAATGTCTTGGGTTGGAAGGGAGCTCAGAGATCATCTAACCCAACCTCCCTGCCATGGGCAGCAATGCCCTTAACTAGAACAGGTTGCTCAAGGTGTCCTTATCCTTAACTAGAGCAGGTTGCTTCTGTCTGTGGATAGAGAGTAGGAAAAATGGCGCTTTTTTTTTTTCTAGAAAGAAGGGATGCACATAAAATATGCCATTCATTTGAATCTAGATTTTCAGCTGGTGCAAATTAGTATAATTTCCATAGACCATCTCAGATGTAAGACCTTGTTTTACTGCCACTATTCAGAAGGAGAAAAAATAACAGCAGAGAAACAACAGCAGACAGCAGCTTGCACGATGACAAATTTGTTCAAGAAAATTTTGGTCTGTATTTTGTTTCCCAAGGAGAAGGGTAAAATGAGAATTTCATAGAATTTCTCATGTAGACAAAATCTGAAGGAAGTGGTTTGTCTCCACTTCCAAGTGAAACTGACATATGTTAGCTCAGTGGTTTGAGCGTGGTCCTGACAACACCAACGTCGGGGGGTTCGATTCCCACTCGGTCCCCATCTGTTGCCTGGTCTAGTCGAGAGGTGGCGTCCCTGCCCATGACAGGGAGGTTGGAATAAATGATCTCTAAGGTCCCTTCCAGCCTAGGCCATTCTATGATTCTATGATTGCACAGACGAGAAATTCAAAGTGTTGGCCAGATTTGCTGACTAGCAACTCATATTGAACTGGTCATGGAAAGCCGCACCACTGCCAGATTTCAGGTCAGGAGGGAGAGAGACAATGGGGCAGGAGAAGAGTTTCTGTAAATACATAGAAAGAACAAAATCTTGCAATAAAAATCCTGCAATACAATCATGGGAGACCTTTTATCCCCCTGCTTTAGAAAACAGTCTTGCGATTATTCATCAGCTCAATAGGCACTTTCTTTAAAGTGCCAGGAGAAGAGGAAAACCACTGCAAATGACATGGTACAGCATGATCTTTCAGTTAGGAAGTAATGCCAAGCACAATTAGTAAGTAATCTGCTGAACATATAATTATGAAGAAGCCCTACAGTTTGGGCTTGATTTCTCTGCTTGCTGCACAAATACTGCACAAGGCAATGGAGGAGACTGTTGGGTTTTTTAATTTTATTTTTTTAAATACAAAGTGCTACCAAAATAAGAACTTACTGAATGACAAACTAAACCTTTTGAAATGTAGTCTCTAAAAAATTTATTGCCAATGTTCCCAAACCACTTTACATGACAATTGCTTCAAAAGAAATCCCAGCAACATGAAAGGGAGTGTGAGACACCTGGGAAGGGGGATGGGAAAACTCAGTAATTTTTAATGTTGTTTTTCAGAAGTGTTCTCCCTCTTCCTCGAAGCACTTGTGAAAGACAATCAGTTTGTGACAGCTTTGGAACCCGAGGATGCTTCCTCCTTCTTTCAGAAAAGATACTGGCAGGTATTGGCAATCTGAGTGTTTCCTTCACTAACAGGTTTGCAGTGCCATCAAAAGTGTGTGCTGCCCCTTTGCCAGAAGCTGGATAGCACAGCATGTTCAGTCATTTCAACCCTTCATCCTATGAATTAGCAAATTTTCAGCCAGAGATGTCCCACACAAATGTGGAAGCCATTGCTCAAAACATGTAAGCTCCAAACACAGGGACAGTTTGCGGAGCAGGGTGACAAGCTTTGTCTGGCACAGGGTATCAGAGAGAAGGCAGCTCCGAAGAGGGAATGAGATCTGTACCTGGCTGAGCAACAGCATGACAAGGTGGCTGACCAGATATAGTGGGGGAATTTTCACAAGTTTGGGTCAAAAGGATCATGAAACAGGGAAACCATGTACAATGATCATACGAAGACAAGCTGTCCTTAGGAGTAAAGGCTTGTAGTGCTACCTGAACTACGTGAGATGTTTCAAACTATAATATGGCTCCTCTAAGAGATGCTCTCCATCACTCACTGCAGCTCAATGATGAAAAACCTGTTAGAGTGAACTCAGCAGCCAATCCAGTGCTGAGTCTTCCCAGCTTTCAGAAAAGCTGGTGTGCTGTACCACCCTGTGTCCTTTGCAGGATCAGGGCTAGGCTGAGCTGAAAAGGTGCTGAGGCTACATGGTTTCTCAGTTCCCTGAGGGCTGGTGGGATCAGAGCACCAGAATATTTCACGGCTTGCTCTAACAGGAAGGTGAAAGACTCTGAGGAACGTATGTGTGCACAGCACCCTTCCCCTGGCTGTGCACCCAACACCAGGACTGAGCTCTTTGTACAGCTGGGCCCAGCTGCTGGTGGGAGGACAACACAGGACCTATAATCCATCTGTCCTTACTCAAAAGCACCAGAAACAAAGCACATTAGCCGGCAGATGAGAATATCTGGATTGCATTGCTGCCAGGCAAACCCTGTCCTTTAACTTAGGGAAAAGAAATCATTTGTCAGCTTGCTGTTCATTCTAGCTCCTTCTGTAGGTTTTTTTTAATTAATTTCAGTGAATAAAAACCTGCGTTCACCACACCTTTTTCTAGTTCTCCTCCCTGCACATGCTTACCTCTCCATTCACCATCTCTGAGCATGACAGACATGACTCAGTATCTCCTTCCCCCTAAGGAATGAAGAAAGTCTGCACAGTGGGATACTCATCTGGGACCCAGGAGAGCTGATTTAATGCCAGGCTCTGCCCATGACAGCCTGCTGAGGGACTGACCACGGGCATGTCCCTTGTTCTGCCTCAATTCCCCTGCCGGTGGAATACAACTAATGATGTTGATTTCTTTCGTGTAATGTTTGATCTAGTGTCCATAAATAGCATTTAACTCCAATGACAGTAATGTTTGCCCCAGAAAGCCAAAGACAGACAATATATGCCACAGAGCCCAGTGTCTTCACCATGTATTATGGCTTCTGCCAGGAAATTTTTGAGTACACGGTCACAGGTCACAGACATCCTCTTCCTAAGGCCCAATAAATCACACAATGCTGTCTGAGAAAGATTACTCTAAGTAGATGTTCTCATCGCCTAATTTGTGTATTCAGGTGCCACAGGAAGACCTCAGTTCATACTGCAAGTATCAGCAGCACAATTAATATTGAGCCTCTGTGGGCTCTTTAGGTGAATTCATGCAGCAATCCAAGGGCTAACAGACAGAGTGCTCCTCTGGCAGGGAGGGAGATGGGAGGAGGAAGTGACACTGATTAATCTATGATCATTAATAATGTTTTTAAGTCTTGCAAACGAAGATAATGACATGGGTAATCAAGTGTCTTACTTCAGGGTATAAACTGATCATCTGCTGGGATAAAATAGGAATTCCTATAACACACATTTTCTTGTCCATTGTAAAGTCTGTTGATAGCATTAGCAGATTGATCATTTTCTTGCAAAGTCCCAGCTATTCATTACTTCCAGAAGCTTTTGAAATTAGATCAGATGATACAGGAATGCAGCTCACTATAGCAAATGCCAATATTCTCTCAATCACTTTGGTTTCCTAACTTAATATTTGTAATTTTTGTTCTCGGACTAGGTTCTAAATTTTACTGTTCTTTCTATGTGCACTCACTATTTTCACGGATTCATTTTAATTTCATGGATCCTATTCTGAAGAGTCCTTATGTAGGTTTACACACTACAGTTTTCACAACCCCATGAATGAGACAGTGTAATGAACTCACAAGGACATATCAGAGTCTTGCAGTAAAACCCACAGCCAATAACAAGACCGGTTGCACCACAGCTATTGCAATAAAAATAAAAGAAAGAAAAACTGAAATGCCAGATAAAACCACAATGAGGACAACAATTAAAACCTCCCAGTCCTTTCTAGGTGTTTAATGGTATCTACTCAACTTGGATAAATCAGGTTTTGAAACTTTCCCTCTGATCTTTCAAAAATCCTGCAGTTTTGGTAGGCCTGAGGGTATGCACAGGATGGCTGGACAGCCCTCATTCCCAAAAGGAGCCAAAATAAATTAAGATAGCGCGCAGAATCCTTCACCACAATAGGTCCAACACATGATCTCTTCTGTTCTTTTCTGCACTGGAAGATCCAAGTTGGATTTAGCTTTCTACAGCTTCTGGTAAAATCTTCTCTGAAGATTCTCTCTTCACCAAATCCTCTGTTGAGCTCAGCAGCAGAAGATGCAGACGAAATCTGTCTTTTTTTGTTGAGAGTGAAGCGAAGTGAAGCGAAAAGAGACCAGATTGATGGCAGGAGTGTGTGAAGGCCTCTGCTGGGTGACACGAATTAAGAAATTCTATGTCGGTGTCTTTTCTTCGTGCATGTTGGACAAGAACCTCAATTCCTTCTACCCATTCACCTCTTCTCTCATTTGCTGAGATTGCTAGCAGTGGCGCCCGTTATGTGGGGTGAAGGCTGGCCCAACAAGGAGAACGCCAGCTCCTCCAACCACAACCCAGCAAAGGCACTATTTTCTATCACCTCTCTGTTTTCGCCTTACTTTTCTCAGCACAACCACTCAGACGTGGCAGATCTGCAGTTCCTTACCCCTAAGCAAAGGGCAGAATATTTCAAGGACATTGTGTCAGCTTGTAATTTTCTTTCCTGTATCAGCTTTTAAATGTGACAGCAAAACTTGAGCAGAAGGCAGTGAATGTTGCCTTGCTTAACGATGAAAGATGATAATCACTTTATCAGAAAATGACAGAAAAAGGACTCTTGGCTTCCATGTAATGTTGAACTTGGTGAGAGCTTGGACCTGGGAGCTGTTGCCCCTCTCTCATGCTTAATCTGCTGAATCACTGCTGAGTGCTGATCAAGATCTGTTCATGTTGCCTTCATACCCACGAATACTTTGGTGATGTCTTCCCCAAGTCAGTCAGTTTCCAAAACTAATAGCTAACTCATGGAACTCCTGGCCACGTGATAACATTACTGCTAAATTTTTTAAGTGATTTAGGGGAAAAAAAAAATCAAAAATAGAATAAAATGTGAATGTCTTAGAAATACAAAGAACATGTTTGGCCAAGAAAGTCCCTAATTTGAAAATCTCTGTAAATGAGGAATGTGTACACGGAAATCATAATTTATTTTACTTTTATAATATATACTTTTAGCATCCTCTACTTGGCACTGTTGGAGCATGGAACTGAGCTAGAGGACCTCTGATCTGACTCAGTATGGCCTCTGCTCTTAATGCTATCTTTCTCACCTTAAACACCTCCTGGCATCCATCTCACCTTTTCCAACATTTCTCAATTGCTTATTCATTCTGTCCCACTCTTCTGCCATCCAGAGATGGATTGCCAGTAATTTTATGGATTTCCTGGGAAAAAAAATGCTCCCACTTCATCTCTGGTAAAGCTTCACCACCATGGAAATGAGAAGGTGCTAGAAAGGGCCAAGACTCGTAACCTATTCATTTACAACAAGGAACATTTTCTAACATACACATAGCCAAGGACAGCAATCACAGTAATGCTGGCAGATCAGCTTGTATTAAATCCTCTCACTGAAAATGTTAATGCTCAATGATGCATACACAGATATATATGGATCATTAAGTACACATACATCGAAACATATATATATTTATATACACACATGTGGGTGTGTCTATAAATACACATATCAGCACAGACAGACTTAATGATCCCCAACTATAAATGAGTGTCTGCACACTCACTCATATAATGAGTCCACAGAAGTGATAGCAAAGCTCTACAGGGCTGTGAAGCAAAAAGCTTGTTTCTCTTTATGTAGGTTTGGAGAGAATGTTTAGCACAGGAGATAAAGTGGCAGGAGTAATCATTGTAAGTCATAGCTGGAACAATACGAACAATATAAAGCCCTTCTCTGGACCCACAAGAACCTCTTGTCTCTGATTTGAATAGTACAGACTAGCAACCCTCTTGAGCAAATATTGCTTCTGGTTGCATATATCACAACTGACTAGAAAAGGAATATAATCTAATTCCTTTTCCCTGGTGCACAGCCTCAGGCAAGTAACATGCTGTGCCTATGGCTTGTCAACACAGAAATGTTAGATCTCACTCATTAGAATGTGAAACCATTAAAAGATAAGACTAGTTGCCAGTGAGGGCTACGGAACAGAAGTTAGAAAACTGAAGATTTAAAAAAGACTAGTACTTCCTAGACACTCATTGGGTCACCTCAGAACATGCCTAACCTATTGCCCTCATGGACTATTTATCTTCTATAGTTGCTTTCCTCACACCTACACCAAGCACTGACATGTGCTTTGGTACACACTTCTCAAGCTGCTGACCGGAGCTGAGCTGACCATATAAGATAAGTGTCAAAACAACAGTGAAAGGAACTGTGGAAGTGGATCGGCCAGGAATTGAGAATAGTGGATTCACATTGGTTAGGCAGTAGCCCCAAGTTAGACCAGTTCACACAGTCTCATGGCACATCTCTGTTTGTCACAAAACTACAATTTTAGCAGAGCCCACTCAACTACGCTTGAAAGCAAATAATTCATTCTTGCATCCATACACTCATACGAAATAACAAAATCTGCAAGATATCTTGTGCAACTCCCTGCTAAAAGCAGTTCCCAATGCAAAGTACACTAAGATATTCAGAATCATATAACAGCCCTACATGCAAATCTATATAGATTTTACCATACTGGTAAGTTCTTTAGGACTGTCTCAGGACACGTATGTACACCACAGAGCACAGAAGATCCAAAAAGCCTAGGATGCTCGTACACTAGAGACAGATATAGCAACTGCTCACATTACAGCCATGAAGTAGTATGGAATTCTGTACTGAAGCTGGTGCTACTTCCCACAGCCCATAGAGCCCCTCGCAGGATGTACCACAAAATGAAAGTTGGGAATAATAGTCATTCTACTGATATATTGATTTTAATAAGATAGTATTATGATAATATTGTTAATAATGCAATATGTTAATAATAGTTGAGTATAATAGATATTTAAAACATATTCCCCTTATGGAAGTAGTTGAACACAGATCACTTTGATGCAAATCAATGGAAGAAATTTTCCCTATCGGGAATCAGCTGAGACCACTAGATTAAATATTTTGCATTTTCCAGGATGAAAAACAAATCTTTAAAAGCCACTAGCGCACCCACCTTGGCAGTACACAAACATGAGCACAGTCTTGGTCTCTATGTTTCACCCCTGCTTCTAGTCTAAGAGCTCCCACTGATCTCGTTGTCAGCTGGGGGATGCTAGTTGCAAACCATTGTGCTTCTCTCATCAGCTTCTTGAAATCATTGAGATTTCTACCCTCAAACAGAAATTCCATGTACCTGCAACCACCATGTGTGGTATCTTGGTTTAGAGGATGGCCAGTAGCAATGGAAAGGCATTGATTTCTTCTCAGCCAAAGCTTCCACAAGCTCAACATGATCCTACACTGCTGTTACAGATGAGTTCACTAAGATTCTCACTGTAAAATATATCTAAGGGATCTGCATAGAAATGGCTTGTATATGGGCTTTATAAATTGGCTCTTTCCTCCCCAGTTCTTTTAATGCTGTATATAGGAATTTCTCTAAACATCTATGGCAAGTATTATGTGAAATTTCTTTGTATGGCTTTTACAGACTATTAAGAATAGTTTTAAAAACTGCTAATGATGACAGTAATGATAAAAACAATACCAATAACAATAGCAATAATAATAATAATACGTCTGCAAAGACTTCAGAAGAAAAAGTCAGCTCTCAACAAAGCTGATGCCCAATATTCATCAATATAACTAATTTCCTACATTCTCCATTAGAAGACAACAGAGATATAAGTAACAATAACCACAGATTTAAAATGTATCTTTCATCTCAAAAGAAAACTGCATTGATTTGTAAAGTAAATGGGCTAAATCCCTAGCTAGTTGAAACTGATTAGCTCCATTGATTTCAATGAAGGCGCTGATGTACAGATTTATTTGAGCTCAGATCTGTTTCTCTGCACGTGTGTCTCTCTGCGTTTGCGTGTGGTTGGAAAGCGGTGCACATTGCGCATTGCACAAAGAATTTCACAGAAAAACACCAGAATAATCAACACAGTAAGTGACACATTATTGCCGCATTTGGAGAAAAATGCGTAGAGTGAACAGCAAGCAGGCTCTAATCATGAGCTGAGGTCTGGTATATATTTCCCCAACAGGATGCTGACAGCAGTCTTGTGAAAAGGCTCACAGGTATATCATATGCTGTTGCATTTTGCTCTTTGAAAAAACAGGGGCAATATTTGCACATAGCAACAGATACACAGATATATTCTTCTACACAAGGAAGTACTCCACTTTTATGAAAGCCAAAGCCAAGGCATGGTTTTGGAATAAAAGAAAAGCCAGCAACCCTACCAGAACTGATACCACCACTAGTATGATAAAATCTCAACAGCTGTCTGTGACATCGACACAGAGGCTGCCTCAGTTCTGCCCCAGCATTGTTTGGGAAACAAATTTAAGTGTGATGCTTCTATGCTTTATATGCATAAATAATAACCATAATTACTTATTCTGGCCTTCCTAGGACACTTTAGCACAGGAGATATAGATAGGCTATACAGGAGTTGGCTACACCTTCCTGATCCTTCCAAGACTAGAGCACTCTCCTGGGTTCAACTAGGACAGAGTTAATATTTACGAGATGCTGGGAGGGGCTACAGTGAGAACAGCTGACCTCAACTACCCAAGAGGGTATTCAAGATCATATGATGTCACGATCAATGTATAACTGGGGAGCTGGCTGGGGAAAGGAGGGATTGCAGCTTGCGAACAAGCTGAGCATTGGGTTCTGGATGGTGAGCAATTGCTTTGCGCATTACTTGCTTCATATACTCCTTTTTTAGTTTTTATTGTTATTACCACTCTGCTTCTTGTGTTGTCCTATTAAACTGTTCTTATCTCAATCAATGACTTTTTCCTTTTTCCTTCTTATTCTTCTCCCCACCCCACCAGGCAGGTGAAGCAAGTGATTGGCCGCATGCTGCTTAGTTGCTAGTGGGACTTAAACCACAACAAACACCAACACGCTTCTGTCATGGCAGAGATGGCAAAGAAGCCAGCTCAAATGACTGTTTGCCAGAAGAGGATTTTCCCCCAGAGGCTTTCCTGCAGCTAAGGTGAGCTCAAATGCAAGTACAGACCACACCTCACCACAGTCAATTCTGTTTGTGTAAGGTTGATGAAGCCCTGGCTTTTGAAAAGCATACCAACATAAATCACACGATGCAGTTGGAATAAATTCAAGTGACTAGCAGAAATGCCCAAGACACACAATTGTTATCTGATCCAAGCCTCCTCAGAAACTGATGACAAGCATACCCAGCAGTATTCTCAGTCTGTCACTACCTGTGACAGCAGCCATGAGATCCACCTACACATTTCTGCCACATAAGCAGGCAGAGGGATTGAAGTCTAGAAGAAAATATACTAGGCCTGAATGTCTTTTCTCTTGCAAGTAGTGAAAATCTGCAGGAACTTCAGGTGCAGGTGCAGAAAGCACGAAAACCAAACCTACCGCAAGATGAAATTTATAAATTCATAGTATGCCTCCTGCCGCTGAGTTGGAGTGCTGCAGCTGTGCCTCATGCGATTCACCAGACACTCCTTCATGCCACTGCACATATGATTTGCAGGCATTCCTCAATCTAAGGCATCTTAGCCATCTTGCTTTCTGATCCTTTTCAGAAAGCTGTTCCAGTCAGCATAGAGAAAATACAGATAAGCAAGCACCTCTGCAAGCAGCAAAGGCAGTGCATGCAGTCCTTGCTTTTCAGAATATCAGCACAGACTGCTCTGATCTGTTCTGTGCTAGAAGTCAGATGACTCTCTGAAGATGCCTTTGAATCTAAAAAGTCCCCTCTCTCCTCTGGTTGTTCAACTCAGATCCTGGCCTGTTCTTGGGCCAACATTACTCCACCAATTCCACCAGCCTTACCCAGCACATCAGCACTCTTGGGAGATCCAAGCACCTTCAGTGCCAGTCCAGGCTCTTCCTTCTGTGATGCGGGTGAATCATAGCATACTAAACCCTAGACCAGGAAGGTTATTCTGAGCTCAGCGCTGCATATGCACACTGAGAACACCTTTAGTGTGAGCTAAAACCAGATGTACAGCCCACAATGCAGACAGCAAGCAACGATGTTTGGAAATATTCATACCGAGCAACAATCTCAAAAAACAGTCAAGCTGCACAACTGACACAAGCAGAGAACAGACATTAGGTGCAGCCATACAGATCTCTGGCCTCAGAAGAGCACTGCAGTCCCTGGGCCATCAGATCCAGGGAACACACTCCAACAGTATTTATGAGAAGGGACCTCTGAATCTCACTAGTCCAAGTTCTTATTCCGAGACAGACTGTTGGGAACTACAGATCAAGGCAGATGCGGATTCATCTAGCCAAGGCTTGAAAACTTCCACTGGTGGTGATATCACAACTCCGTAACCTGACCAGGGCTACATCATTCCCGAGAATAGCAGATTGGCACCATATCTCCTTGTCATACCCCCTAACACTATTGGGAAGAGTTTGGTTCCATCATCTGTTTGCCAGAGGATGTGTGAACACTCCACCTGGGTCTGTGACTACCGGCAAAAACTACAGAACAGCATCATGCCTTCATGCAACATATACCCACACAATGTTGCACTGCAACCATGAGGCTCACCATGCACTTGGGGATCTCCATGCACCCCTTCTGCCAACACATTTCAAAAAGAGTTAAGAGCTGCTGTACTTACGTCATTATCTGGGTCTCTATGCCAGGGTCTATAAGGGATCCATCGACAAAAAGTGGTGTTGATGTGAAACTGTATTTACCCCAAGATCTTCCCTCATCAAAACTCACCCTAGGATAGAAGCAGACAAGATTTATACACATGAAAAATACTTACTCTGGAGCAACTGCAGCAATTAAATGTTGGCTAAGGTCTGCAAGCTCCAGCACCTAGATTTAGAGACAACCACCAAACTTTGGCATTTCCCAGCCCACTAATTCATGTTCTTGGTGTACTCTGAAAGATCAAAGTCTTAGAAAATATAAACATTGGCAATAAGGACATTGACATACGTGATCCAGCTGTACATCAGACGCCGAAGGATCAAGGGGAATTGCCAAGTCCTGTTTCTAGGCCTGTAATGGCACCTGGTATGAGGCATCACTCAGAACATAAGCAGGCCTGGTGTGAATGCATGAAAATTGCTGTCACCACAGGATGTTTCAACCCATGCGTGTGTCAATGCCGTATGGCATTAGCTACAATCACTCTAGTCCTATTAATAATTCTTTGCACGGCATCTCAGAGGTGGTCTGCATTTTATAGCGAGATGGCGGAAGGAGGCCAAACTAAGCCACAATCAATGGTTAGCCCAGGTGCTCTTTACAGTTGTAAAGTAAAGTTGTATGCTGGTTAAAATTAAAGTATTTCTCTTCTCAGAGGCTGAGAGCATTCACACTGTCAGTGACAAGGCAGGGTAATTCAATGTTTTTTGATCGTGTGTCCCTATCCCCAACCACCATGTGCCTTGCTGTCTGTTTTTATCAAAGAGCACGTGTAACCTAACCCAGTTGAAGTCTTGGTGGAACCAGAGTTAGTAGAACAGTCTTTTAGATTAGCAGAGGCAGGTTAGCAAACCCTGCTCTCAGCTACACGCCAGCAACCGCTCAGTCTCTGACGACTGCAAAGGAGTAAGTGAATGAACAGCATAACTGACCACACCAGCAGACAGACAGGGTCACGACTCGGTGGACTCTGTCCCTTCCCAGCCTCCCCTTACAGCCTTCCCCCACCTCACCCATTGCCCAGAAACCCCATTGACACCACAGGAGAGCCTGCCTCCAGCTCTGCCACAGCCCTGCGCAGCCACAGGCCTGACATGCAGGCTGATGTCCCAGTCTGGCCTCAGCCCATCCCCGTCCCCAGTGAGCTGCCTGATGTCCATGGCTGGGGCTGCCCCTGCCTGCCCTGTTCCTAACCTGGACAGTGGGATGGGTCCTGGATGCGAGATCGTGCCCTGCTGTCCCAGGGACCTCAGTCAGCTCCCAGCTTTCCAGCCCTGACGTCTTTGCCCACAACAGAGACGCACAACACAACAGTGCAGAAAACAGCCAGGGGAGGGTGTGCACACCCAGCTGCTACTGCAGCAGAAAAGAGGCAACCTGCAGGCTGTCAGCATCCAGCTCCCGGAGCTGCTGCCCATGAACAGTCCTGAAAGCAACCAAGTTTCCTGCTGCTCACAGACTCTCCACACAACTGCTCCCTCACAGTTTCTGCCCAGAATTTCAGCTCCAAATTATACTAGCAAAGGAAGAACAGAGGAGCACAAAGGTTTACTGGCTATGAAATTATTTGATCATCTCCTAGCAGGGTCATTAGAGTTCTGCGTAATTCTGCACAGTACCTGGGCTGTGAAGGCTGGCAGTTTTCTCATGATGGACTTTACCAAAGAGACAATCTTGACACAAACTTCTTTGAACAGCAGAAAACACTTCTTATTTCAAAGTGAGCATAAAAAAAGAAGTTTTCCTTATATTCCAGACAAGGAAAGATGCACATGTGTGCGTGCACATGTGCATTTGAGCACCTGGATTTGTATAAGAGGCTCTTGCTGAAAACTGAATCTTCTCCACTTTTAAGTAGGTAGAATCAAAAACACTGTCTGAGACACCACCAAAGAACCATGAGGCCAGTGTAATACAAACAATGTTTTACATCAGCCTCCCATCTCTAGTGTGGAAAGCCAAGGCTTGCAGTCATCATTCCTTAAGCATCTGCCTCTCACAGCACCTAGCAAAACACCTTCACCTGACTCACAACACACATCTGCCAGAATAGGAAGCTGACTACAGACCAAAGACAGAAAGCTGGGATTACAACAGCATACAAAAAGCTTATCTGCCCTAAATCTATTTATTTAAATGTATGTATCTTCCCACACACCTGTGCATTTGTATGCTATTCTGCTTCCATGCTTATCTGTCTAAATAGCATTTCAATTTCTGAGGAACAGCATGCTTCATTAGCTTAGCTAAAGTTCTCTCGACTTTTCAATTATCCACACCTCTTTTCTCCAGGATGAAACTTATTGTACAATGTCTCAGCCTGAGAACTAATAGATACACATGTACCCTGTAATCTATCCCATTCCTGCCCATAAAACAGGTGCCTGCTGAGGCAATATGAAGCAAATTCCAGTGCCCCTAAGGGTACAATTTTAGAAGAAACCTGTTGGAGCTTATTGATAACAGCTCTAAATCACTAGTCATTTAACAGAATGGGTGGGGCACTCATAGCACTTACTGCACATGTTATTTCATGAGACTTAGTGGAAAGGGAGAACACCTGAAAGGAACCTCAAGGAAGCAAACGAAGATGAACTGGAGTCTCAGCTCCTATGGAAAGTCAACCTGTGACCCTATTTTTCCTAACATCTAAGTACAGGCACTTACGTAATGTGCTTTATACATCCAAAGAGCCTTCACAAGGTAAGATACAATTAAAACAGTTACACCTGGGTTGAATAATATAGTAATAAATAGTTAATAAATGACTTACAGTTCTTTCAATAGTCTTACTTTTCACTCTTTCAGCATTCAACCTGCCACAGCGTGATGTACCTACTGCTTGTGACACCTACCCTTGGCTAACCCACACTTCTCCTGCCTTGGATTACACTTGGGGTTTAAAGACTTCAACAAGGTCTTGATGTCCTTTTTCCTGAGGGCACTTCACGTTCAGTCATGACTACTGAGTTACCTATGAGAGGCAACTGTTTCTAGTCACACAACAACGCATTCAAAGGCAGAAAGCTGGAGTCTGCTGGAAGCATCATTACAGATTTGGCCTGTTACAACACTGGTCCAGACTAGCCCTTACTCAGTACGACTACATATATGAAGTTATGACTGCAATAAACTTGCTTATGATAAAACAATGTTTCCTGAACACTAGAAAGCAAGACAAATATCACAACCCTCATTTTGCATAA
Source organism: Apaloderma vittatum (assembly GCF_000703405.1). Lineage (NCBI taxonomy): Eukaryota > Metazoa > Chordata > Aves > Trogoniformes > Trogonidae > Apaloderma > Apaloderma vittatum. The sequence goes on along the minus strand of NW_009722121.1, from coordinate 168,886 downwards.
CATTACTTGCTTGTAATCCCCCCCAGAGGCACAGACCCATTAGAGAATACTCTGTTCCCCTCTCCTAGAAGAAAAGATCTAGCAATATGAGCCAATACATCCTGTGGTTAACAATCTATTATCACATCAAAACTAAAGCAGTCATTTGTTTAGCTCAGGTGGTAAAAATATGTGCTCAAATGCAACATACTCAAACTTCAATAGAAATCTATGTTTCAGTCATCCAAGAGCTATCTGTCAAGTCCAGAAGCTTTTCATGTGAGAAAAAAGTAGCCATTAATATTCTTAAGGTACATCTCTGGAACATTAGCTTGTAATGGGTAAAGACAGCCTGTCTTGAGGTGTCCAGCTTCTGAACAACTGTAATTTAACTGAAGGATTTTGAACAATAATGACTCAGGCAGAGGAGACCTTAACATCTCATCACTGCTGCCAAACACCATTGCTTTCTTTTTCTATTTGACTGAAGGCCACATTTTCTGTTCTGCATGAAGAGCGTGAGATAGTCATGTGCTTAGCACCATCAAGCTGAGAAATAACTCTGTCTTGCAGACAGAAACACAAATCTTGTCTCTAAAGGCTATTTCTAACTAATTCATTTTTAAACAACATGAGAAGCTGGGTAGGACAGCCCATTAGCCATGCCCCTCTTCAACTGAGAAATCATTTTGTCCTATTTCATATTCAACTCTATTCAGTTGCCATCACTGTATTACTGGATATTGATAGTGGAATCCTAGAGAAGATAGCAATGTTAGCAACTTATCTCTATTGTCTTCCATCAACACCTGAAAGGAGGTTGTCTGTTCTCCCTAGTGACAAGTGACAGGGCAAGGGGAAATGGCCTTTAAGTTGCACCAGGGGAGGTTCAGATTGGATATCAGGAAGAATTTCTTTACTGAAAGGGCTGTCAGGCATTGGAACAGGCTGCCCAGGGAGGTGATTGAGTCACTGTCCCTGGTGGTGCTTAAGAGACCGGTAGATGTTGTGCTGAGGGACATGGTTTAGTGGTGGTGATAGGGCTAGGACAAAGGTTGGACTCGATGATCTTGAAGGTCTCTTCCAACCAAAACTGTTCTGCCCCTCTCCCTCCTTTTATCTGTCTACATCAGTTTAATACTAAATTCTGTAAACAAAAAGCAGAAGTGAGGGATGCAGAAGGGAAATCCTTTCAGAAATACCTGAAGCATAAAGGATGATCTCTTAATCAGTATATATGTGTTTGTGGGAAACAAACCCCTCCTGAAGTCTCAGAGTACATTACCAGTGCAAAGAGTAATTCATATATGTGTGTGATTATGTAAATATCCATTATATTTATAAAATGCTACAATAATCATCACATTAGTCAACAAAACCAAAATGGCGATAAGATGCACATGCAAATTATCTCATTTACTCATTTTGAAGGCACTAGCAGATGTTGATCAGGTGATGCAAGAGATATTAGCACAACTGTAAGCTTAAGTCCATCAGGAAACCTTCTCAAAAAAACAAGTTTCCTTACCACATGTGCCGGATGGGCACTGATGTGTGTTTCATGGCCACTAGTGCCCCTCCCCAGTCCAAAAACCATACGTTGTATTCCTCCTCGAAGATCTGCAAATGAAGTAGGCACAGCATGATTGCACGCCTCCACTAGGAAGACTCACAAGAAGAAGAATAAAAAAATGCTCCATGCTTTCCTTTGTTTTGCAAAACGTACCTGTCTCCAGGAA